>NW_013668737.1:0-4409 GCF_000517525.1 Limulus polyphemus
GGATAAAGTGAACAACGGAACAAATAACGTTGCTGAAGAAGTGTCACCTGAAAAAGCCACTGTCGAAGAAGAAGAAACTCTACTCAGTTTTGAGAAGGGAAACGGTGAAGCTCTTGATGAAGTTACTACCACTAATGTGACTGTTAACGACAATAGGACATTTCCTGATGAAGCAGATGAACCCCACATGAAGCAGAGGCCAACGAGACGGAGACCAGTATTGAAGAAGATACGTCCCATAAAATTAAGAGACTTTGTTGAATTGTAATTTTGTGTTTGTAGTTCTGTACATTTAATTAAGTTATTGTTAATTGTTACTGGTTTAATGTAAGTGGCTATTGTTCGAGACGAACAATACTAAGGAAGGGGCAGTGTTATGACATCGAGGTCACGTGACTAGTATCACGCCACGTCATTCTCGAACCTCCACGTCTTTTCCTTAAATCTCGTGATCTTTCTAGATATAGTGTAGTCTTCTATGTATAAGACGGCTAGAAGCGACGGGGAGGTAATGAGTAATTGAATGTATGTGAATAAAATATTGTTGGCCACGTGAGACGTGAGTTATAGCGTTGTAATAGAGAGACTATTGAAATTAAGTGTATCGTAAAGTTGTATTCGGAAAGAATAAAACAGTTTTATTTAAGAAAGGACTTGTTTCACTAAAGTTTCGTCGGAACGAATTTACGGAAAATTAACTAACGAACAGAGACGTAACAATACCTTTATAATAACGGTTAGCAACAGCCGAAACTGTGATAATACATATCTTTATAACAACGGTTAGCAATGGCCCAAAACTGTGATAATACATATCTTTATAACGCTGGTTAGCAATAGCCTGAAACTGTGATAATACATATCTTTATAATAATGGTTAGCAACAGCCTGAAACTGTGATAATACATAATTTTATAATAACGGTTAGCAACAGCCGAAACTGTGATAATACATATCTTTATAACAACGGTTAGAAATAGCTGAAACTGTGATAATAAATACCTTTATAATGACGGTTAGCAACAACCTGAAACTGTGATAATAAATACCTTTATAATGACGGTTAGCAACAACCTGAAACTGATAATACATATCTTTATAATGACGGTTAGCAACAGCCTGAAACTGTGATAATAAATACCTTTATAATGATGGTTAGCAACAGCCTGAAACTGTGATAATAAATACCTTTATAATGATGGTTAGCAACAGCCTCAAACTGTGATAATAAATACCTTTATAACGACGGTTAGCAACAACCAAAACTGTGATAATAAATACCTTTATAATGACGGTCAGCAACATCCTGAAACTGTGATAATACATACCTTTATAACAATGGTTAGCAACAGCCTGAAACTGATAATACACATCTTTATAACGACGATTAGCAATAGCCTGAAACTGCGATAATACACATCTTTATAACGACGGTTAGCAATAGCCTGAAACTGTGATAATACACATCTTTATAACGACGGTTAGCAACAACCTGACTGTGATAATACATATCTTTATAATGACGATTAGCAACAACTTGAAACTGTGATAATAAATATCTTTATAACGACAGTCAGCAACATCCTGAAAGTGTGACAATACATATCTTTATAATGATGGTTAGCAACAACCTGAAACTGTGATAATACATATCTTTATAATGACGGTTAGCAACAACCGAAACTGTGATAATACATATCTTTATAATGATGGTTAGCAACAACCCGAAACTGTGATAATACATATCTTTATAATGACGGTTAGCAACAACCCGAAACTGTGATAATACATATCTTTATAATGATGGTTAGCAACATCCTGAAACTGTGATAACACATACCTTTATAATGATGGTTAGCAACAGCCTGAAACTGTGATAATACATATCTTTATAAAGACAGCAACAACCTGAAACTGTGATAATACACATCTTTATAATGACGGTTAGCAACAGCCTGAAACTGTGATAATACATACCTTTATAACAATGGTTAGCAACAGCCTAAAGCTGTGATAATACATATCTTTACAATGATGGTTAGCAACAACCTGAAACTGTGATAATACATATCTTTATAATGACGGTTAGCAACAGCCTAAAATTGTGATAATACATATTAAAATAATAGCCTTATTAAAAAACAACCTAAGAAAATAGTGAATGTTTTTTTTTTTCATTTCAAGAGAATTTAGTAAAAATGCACAATGTGAAAATCCTTCTCGAGAGAATATACATGTAAATACAATTTATCTGGAGCTGGTCCCTTTGTGGATAGCTATATCTTACATCTCTCCAAATTCACTATCAGACTAAATCCTTTAAAAACTTGCTAATATCATCAACTGTTTTATTAAACCAATAATAACCAAAATTTACACTGTTGCACATCTGCTTCTAATATTGTCAAATGATTTGCCAACAAAGAAAATGGTTCGCTGAACTCAAGTCTGTAACAAAAATCAAAATTTGCAAGGTTTCAGAAGGTTCTGTATTGTGCAATGTTAATGGTTAGGCAATAAATTTGTATTGTTTTATATAAAAAAAAGTATTATAAACTATTAACAAAGCATCAAATGTTACTACTGGAATAACTTTTCCTAAAGAGTTTTTACATAAATGTCAAACATGTACTCATGACTCAATTTACTCTGCTCTTAGCTTAAAAGTAATCACTTTGCCAGTAATGGGACTAAATGTTACATTGTAACCAGTAAAAGTACAAGTAACAAAATCAGTATTGAACTGGACTTAACAAAAACATAATTAGCTATTTGACCAATAAATCAAAAACATACACAAGCCTACAGAGTAAACAGTTATGGTGTCTTGGCTTCTACCACACACTTGTAGTTTCTAATATCTTAGCTTTTCAGATTGTAAGTTTTTCTAAGCAAGTTTTTTGTTTATTTACAATTTATGTTTCTAATTTATTGCAGTTTTACAGCGAACAATGTGGCTGCACATTTATTTTATGGGGAATAAACATTATAAATCCCCTATTTTACTACCTAATGATTGCACTGTAGTTTTGTTGTGAACAAACTTTAAAATCCTCCTTTTTAATACCCAGTGGCTGCACATTGATTTTATGGGGAACAAACATTAAAAATCCCCTATTATTACTACCTAATGATTGCACTGTAATTTTGTTGTGAACAAACTTTAAAATCCTCCTTTTAATACCCTGTAGCTGCACATTGATTTTATGGGGAACAAACATTAAAAATCCTCTATTTTACTACCTAATGATTGCACTGTAGTTTTGTTGTGAACAAACTTTAAAATCCTCCTTTTTAATACCCAGTGGCTGCACATTGATTTTATGGGGAACAAACATTAAAAATCCCCTATTATTACTACCTAATGATTGCACTGTAGTTTTGTTGTGAACAAACTTTAAAATCCTCCTCTTTACTACTTAAGGGCCTTTTACCTTTTTCACAAAAACTTTGATAACAAAAGTCAACTTTTCCAATCATATATGGTACAGTAACTGAACATTATAACTTAATAAGCAATCTTACTACAAACGTCAAGATTGTCAAAAGTAAAAGGCAGATATTACAGTCATGTTTCTACTTTGTACCTTCTGTACTAATGATGAAAAACAAACATATTTAAGTTTGTGTTGCAAAGATACTTATACAGCCATCTCAGAACACATTAACTTTGTAGAACAAGTACACAGAGCACAAGATTGACTGAAGAACTGACACTTTTATTGGAGGAGCATTTCATATTACATTATAACTGAAATAATTAAGGTTAAATAGGATTTAAGAGTGAATAACTCATCTTTCAGTACATGTGTGTGTAAAATGTTTATAATAGAAACCAAAAACTATTCACTTTTATGATGAAACTTAAGAGTGAAAAATGTGTGTGTGTTTGTGTAAATTATTGAAACGAAAATCAGAGATAACATAATAACCACTCTACCTCCAATCAACAGCTAAAAAATGACAAGAGAACTACAGTTATAAAGAATTCCGCTGCGTGTTTAATTCTGCTTGCTTTAATTTTTGTCTTCCAACTCATGAATCCAAGCAATGAGACAATCTGACCAATTTTAAAGACAACATTAATAAACAGAAAAAAAAACACCTAAGAAACGTAACAAACTTTTTTAAAACAAACCAAAAAGTAGTCAGAAATCACTTTCTATTAAAAATACAAGAATGAAAGGCTAGGAAATTTAAATCTGTGTCAGATTTTAAGCCTAAGAACCAAGATTTTCAATTTTTCAAGATAACGATACTGATTATTTAACAATTTGTATATTACAATAAAATTTCATTTAAGGTAGTTTTATACAATCTTTCACCACCTCATCTTTTAGGAGACATATTCACAAGTAACTAATATGCAACAATACAACTAGGTTCTTTCATACATCTAGGAATTATAT
>NW_013668737.1:4997-34534 GCF_000517525.1 Limulus polyphemus
ACATACAATATACTGTAATATGTTCTAATGAAACCATACACATTTATCTGTACATAGAGAAAAAAAGAAAACATCTTTCTCTCTCTCTAGTATATATATATATCTTGAACAAAGGGAATTAATATGATCAGAAAATACATACCTTGTCTAATGGAAGAGAGTTAGCAGAAAAACAAAGAAGTTTCTTTAAAAAATACAGACAGACTACAAGTTTCATTTGATGTTTTAAAGATAAATATTAAAATAAGCTTTCAACTCGCATACACCCATCACACTGAAATTCTGGATGCCCACAAAGATAAAACAAGATATCAGCAGAGTTACTTGGGAAGAAATATTTTAGACTTGTTAATAAACTTTAACAAAAAAGCATTGTCACTAGATTAAATGTCAAAATAAGCAAAAACTTCACCTCCATATTTAAAACACAGCAAACAAAAACTTTCACCCTTGAAGTTGTGGTCATGAAATGAATCTTAACTAATAATGTTCTCTATGGCACCTTTGCCGATACTTAACGTTCAGTTTTACAGAGTTCTTCCAATGGCATTACCATGCAAGTAGCTGTTTGTAGATATTTATAAATATACATATAACTAGATAAGAGCATACACGTACATCAGATGGACTGGTCGTTACAACCCCTTACTGTAATATTTCACTATAACTCCATCACAAACTCTGCACTGGGCACATGCCATTCCACCCTAAGTCATTATCAGTGGAGGGCTGGTGATGTGTCTTCACAGCAAACATTACCACTAATCAGTTTGTGTAACTATAAAGATGTAGGACAGCAAGTTGTGCCACTAGGTTCTACTAGTTGTTCAAGTCTGATTGTTGGCTTCACTGGTTCCCGTTACATGCGATATCGTTGGGCAGAACGTAAGTAGAAATGCAAGCAACACAGCAAAAAGAACAGAACACAGGGCTACCTAAGAAAAAAAAAACTTAAAATTACAAAGAAAACATAAAGTAACAAAACTACATCAAATATAAACTAGACATTGTATCTATTATACAACTATTAAAAATTATGCCACAAATTGTTTACTTGTGTTTGAGAGACGTAATTTCGAGGCATACTGTACATGTATCATAATTTATGTGAAAAGCATATTTTACCAGTACAAAAACATTACACACACTCAATTTTTTTGCGGAGTGCTGAACACTTTAAAACAGTTTATAGCACTCAACAATACTATTGTTATGCTGAGCAGTGTTCACTTTGAATCAGTTTATTGTACTGAACAATAGTATTGTTATGCTGAGTGGTGTTCACTTTGATCAGTTTACGGTACTGAATAATAGTATTGTTATGCTGAGTGGTGTTCACTTTGAATCAGTTTACTGTACTGAACAATAGTATTGTTATGCAGAGTGGTGTTCACTTTGATCAGTTTACGGTATTGAATAATAGTATTGTTATGCAGAGTGGTGTTCACTTTGATCAGTTTACGGTATTGAATAATAGTATTGTTATGCTGAGTGGTGTTCACCTTGCATCAGTTTATTGTACTGAACAATAGTATTGTTATGCTGAGTGGTGTTCACTTTGATCAGTTTACAGTATTGAATAACAGTATTGTTATGGTGACTGGTGTTCACTTTGAATCAGTTTACTGTACTGGACAATAGTATTGTTATGCTGAGTGGTGCTTACCTTGCATCAGTTTATTGTACTGAACAATAGTATTGCTATGTTAAGTGGTGTTCACTTTGTTACAAATGCCACCTTTTTTTTTTTATAGTTCCCTGCCCTCACTCACTTCAATGAAAACAATTATAACATTTCTAAAAAGAGATCCATGAAGTTGATTGTTGTCTACCAACTTACTGTTCTTGAGTGGCTGGACATACACTGAAAATCTTCTTTTGCAGCTTTTAACTCTCTTTGTAAATGTGACTTTTCTTTGTTACAATCAGCATAACACTCATTCAGTAAAAATATCTCTTCCTGGGCCTTGATCAGCTGTAACAAATAATCCATTCAAGAGGGAATCATAACTAGTACCCAAATCTATATAATGTTTTACAAAAATCACATTTTTTTTTTGTTATGGAATCAAGGAATGTGTTAACTAGAAGAGTTGGTTTTCTGTGGATTATGTGGCTGGTTAAACCACTAAATAATTATGTATGAGCTAGTTCTGCCTCATGATTCATTTGGAAAATATTTACTTCTGACAAAAGTGCATGTAATAAGAAATTCTTCTGGGCTTCAGTATACAAACATTAGTCATAAAGTTTACCATCCAAAAATAACTCATGCTCTTTATCCAGAATCTGAGCAGTTTTAAATGTTTATTTGTGAGTAGTTTGAAGCCTAGAGTTAATGATACTTCTCTGCCAGGAAGTCTGTATGATTACTATAAACATCTGAAATATTTTTTTTTTTTACATATATTTTATACTAACACAATTAAAACAACTGTGAATAATGGTTAATTTTGTCACAAGACCTTGTAAATGTTAACATTTGACAAAATGGTGAAAGAAAATAAAATAAAAATCAAGAGTAAAAAAAATTTGTTACATAAAAATCAATGAACTGGATTATGAATTTTTAAATTAAGTATTTAGGTCATAATAAAGATACATCCAATGTTTTTAACTGTACAGAATGACTAGATTGTACCTGGTTTCAATTTATGAAAATTATTTCATTAAATAAATAGATATTGATAAAATCAAAGTTTATAAAATGTCTTACTGAGGAGAAAATGTGTTCAAAATATTTAGGTAGGACATAGTGTAAATAACAAATACATCAACATTATGTTGCTGGCACTCTACCACCAGAGTTAGCATACTGATGTTATGTTAAAAAAACAAACACAAGGCTCAAAACCTGAGATAATTTTATCAGCAGAGTATTAATATAAAAATAATGGATTGGGTAACAACACAATATTAACAAGGTTTTAAAAAGATAGTGTAAAAACCAACTAAAGTTGTCATTTACATGTTAATGTTATAAATGGTTGTATCTTTGACATTCACTGAAAGCTTCAGATTGAACATTAATAGAACAATGTCAGTGTAAATTCGATGACGAGGAACCCACTTTGAGACTAATAATGGCTGGAGACGGCTTAAATGGGTCATGTTAAACTTATATTAAAGTTTTTCTTCATTACCCATTTAAGCCGTCTCCAGCCATTATTAATGTCAGTGTAAACAATGGATTTATATTCATAAGAACAACTTGTAAACGTGTGTCTCACATGCAAACAAGATGCATCTAAACAACACAGATCTTCAGATATACACCATAAGTAGGCTGTTTCACTTTAGTACAATTGTAAACATACACCTCTATATGTAAACAATATGCATCTAAACAACACAGATCTTCAGATATACACCATAAGTAGGCTGTTTCACTTTAGTACAATTGTAAACATACACCTCTACATGTAAACAATATGCATCTAAACAACACAGATCTTCAGATATACACCATAAGTAGGCTGTTTCATTTCAGTACTATTGTAAATGTACATCCCTACATGTAAACAATATGCATCTAAACAACACAGATCTTCAGATATACACCATAAGTAGGCTGTTTCACTTCAGTACAAATAAAGGACCAGTGTGAATATTTAAACATGTGAAACAGAGATGCATGTAGAAATTAAGAGGAGGGAGGGGGCAATTCTAAAGTAGCACAGTTTCTATAATTGTAGTGTAAACTATCTTATTTCAGTTTGAATTTTAGTAGATGGGATTTTTTATTTTTTTATATTTTTTTTTATCTACTTCACAATCAAAACGAACCTGTCAAACAAAGTTTCACATTTTATGAGAATACATTTGTACAAATACCAAATCAAAATTCTCATAATAGAAAGAATAATATCCAAGATATTTTTCCTTAAATAAAAAACTTCATTCACGATATTTGGAAAACACACAAAAATATCAGATAAATTATTAAAAAAATTCTGAAGTTTTTCCCACCTTGATTGAAAGACCGTGTAACAAACATTTAGCTGTTGATTGTAAAGATTAACAAACAGGCAATACTAGATCATGGGTAAGGGCAAACACTTTATTCTTAAACTCAAAAAGTCTTCTTATTGGTGCTTCCTTTGGTTTGTTTGTTCATTTTGGAGTAAAGCCACATTTGGCTGTATCCACCATGGGAAATTGAACCCTGGATTTTTTAGCATTGTGAGTCTGTATCTTTAGGATGATAAAGTTCTAAGAAAACTATTCAAATGATCAAGAGAAATAACACAGACACCATTAAACTGGTTATTGCTGTAGGTAAAGTGAAGAATAAACAAAAAAGCTCTTAAAGCTACCTTTTCCTGAACACCTTCAAATCTACTTTTCATGTTTTCTAATTCTTCCTTCCAGTAGTTATTCCCTTTGTTTTCAAGAGCAATTTTTAAAGTTTCTAACTCATCATATGAATCCTGAAGCTTCTTGTAGTCAGATGACAACTTTACCTTATCGTTTCTGTATCTAAAAACATAGCATACAAAGATGTTATGCATCTGAATTACAAGACAGTATACACCATTTGTTCAACTACCAAACAAAATCTAAGTCCAATATTTTCTCTAGAGGAAAAAACACAGACTCAACTTGACAGTGTCTCTGTTGGTTACCCTCTTTGCCTATTGCTGTTTGACAAAAATAACTTTAAACTGATATACATATATATAGAAGGATATTCAGATAATGCAATATAAATACTAATGCATTAGTGATAAGTGCTTTTAAAAACAAGTTTTCATAGAAAAGAAAGAACACAGTTGCAAATTTTTTCTGTTTTAGTGAAAGATAATAATCAAAACTATACATGTACTTTATTTTTCCAATTAAATATCTATTTCCACTGGATAAATGTATTGACAAACAAACTTTCATTGGTAAGTAATTTCAAAACATGTCTTCCATTGGATTATAATTAAAACATTAACCTTTAAATAACAATTACTTTCATGGATAACTTCTGTGATACACATTTTAGTTGAAATTAGAATTTTTATGTTTAAATATCCTGCATAATATTAAGTACAAAGAACTAAAAGTTTCCATAAAAAATACTAATTTTTCACTTTCCCTTCCTTTTAATGAAATAAATTCCACAAAAATATATAATATATTGGATAGAAAACACACAATATTCTTATCAGAAATAAATCATACTTCTTAATTTCTGCTTCTAAGGACTGAAGCCTAGCCCTTAAGCTGGCACACTCCTCTCTGACAGCACTGTACTCTGCAGTATTTTTGTTATCTTCCACTGTAGACTTCTCTACATTTGCTTTATTTCTCAGTTCCTCTGAAAGACTCTTGACTTTTTCTGTATGAATGAAATGAAGAAGGACATTTCTAAATTTTATACTGTACAGGGTTAAAAACAAACTCATTAATGCTAAGGATATTTATTTGCAGTTTTGTTTTAAATGACTAACAATATGTGATGAGTTTTCTAAACAGGAATGTTAAGCTTATTATACAACCACATGTGGGCAATCATACATATGCACACTGATCATATGTATGTAATTATTGATAGTTTATGTCTGCAGGTGTAAAAACAGCTGTCACTAATTATGGTTCTGATTTTTCATGCCAAGTTCCACAAGCACTACCTGCACACAGCCACCAATGATTTTGAACTTGTACACTAAGGGGAAGATGGCTAGTCAACATAACCGACCATCAAATCTCGAACTACTCTTGCCTGACCAAACAGTGCTAATTGTGGCAAACGTTTTTGTGACATGAGACACAAAACATGAAACCTCAAGTTCAGAGTCCAAGCACAATAATCCCTAATCTCTGCCCCATCTCACTAGCTGGGATTTAACTTTTGGGTACGTGAGAAATACCAATGAGGTAATATTTTTTAGTTTTAACATGCATATGTACAATGATTGGTTCGGAGCTGAAACAAAAAAGTTTAATAATACATTTCAGGGTTCATAACACTTGAGGAATTGTTAATTTAACATGAATCCAGCAAAGTAGCCCACATACAGAATTATATTATTCATGATCTACTCTGATGTCAACTATACTAAACTTTCAAAGGTTGGTAAATTAATACCAATATTTGATAAATAAATGTGTGTTAAACTTACTTTTCAGATGTTCTGCTTCATTCTGACTTTGTTTGGCATTCTGTTGTACCTCCTGGAGTTGTTCTATAATATGGAAAATATGTGATATAAACATTTTGTATGTTTTTCATGTAAGGCAGGTACAGGCAGTGTATTCAGCATATGATCCGAGTTCTCTGTTGATTTCTCCTGCCTTTTTTCTTGATTCTAAAATGACACTTTGAACTTCATGCTCAAACCTGATAAACAATATAGTATTAGGCCTGAAACATTGTTTCAGAATCAAAGAAAAGGTAAAACAACTCTACAGAACACCCAGTCCACAATTGTATAATGTTAACAAAACTTTAGTCTACAGAACACCCAGTCCACAATTATATTATGTTAACAAAACTTTAGTCTACAGAACACCCAGTCCACAATTATATTATGTTAACAAAACTTTAGTCTACAGAACACCCAGTCCACAATTATATTATGTTAACAAAACTTTAGTCTAAAGAACACCCAGTCCACAATTATATTATGCTAACAAAACTTTAGTCTACAGAACACCCAGTCCACAATTATATTAACAAAACTTTAGATCTTGTGATAAAATTTACAACCTCATGATAATAATACAAACATAGAGATGTTATCCCCATGACATTCTAGGACATGAGTGGCTTATACAAACTCACATGTGGATAAATATTAGAAATATAGCAGGGATATAAAACTAAGAATAACTTAAAATCAGAATTTACTTGGTTTAATCTTTGACCTCAGTTTATGTACGAGAAAGTTCTCTTTTATATGGAGGTTCTGTTGAGGTTTTTACAGATGGTGAAAGTGTCATTCACATACTTATGGTTGTATAGTGGTTTATAAGTCTGTGGACATTCTTCCAACCACTGCTTTTCATGATAAAAACAGAAAAAAACTGACCAAAAAGGGAGCCAATCTACAGCACATAGCCACTCCACCAATTTGACCATAGAGATTACCATCAAGTATAAATGTGATTCCTTAATTGCAAAATTCATAAATTTCAAAAATACAGATTTAAAAATGCTTAAATCAGAGTTCTTATTAAAAAATCTTAACTTTATAGTTTCTTCTAAAGTTATATTTGTATACGAAGACCTAACTTCAAAGCTAGTGAAATAGACATTGCCATAAAACTTAAATTTTGTAATTCATCAGAAAATTCAAAATTGTTATTCAAAGTATAATCATTAGCAGAAAAAGTCTTTGGGAAAGCAACTTAAAAACCAGCCAGTGTATGATTATATGTTCCAATATTTGAAACTACCAATTGTAACATACATTCTTCTTTATGGATTTTAGGAAGACCATAAACAAAATTCCTGGATGACTACTTGATGGTCTAATTTTTAAATAGCTTTTCATTTAAAATATTATTCTTCTTTGTTTCAATAAGCATTTATATAACTTAGTAGGATCATGATGCAACATTGTGAATTTTGTTGAATCATTTAAAACGTCTTCAGCCTTTCTTAAATATTCCCTTTTATCCAGAATTACTAAACTATTTTCTCTATCAAACTTAGAAATTATAATATTATCATTTTTAGTAAAATTTTTTAAAACTGTTAATTCTTCTATGCTTAAATTTAATATTTTGTAATCAGAATTATAATTATTAAAAGATGTTAGATTTATACTACTAACTTGAGTTTTAATATTACTAAAACACTCACCAGATTTAGACTAACATGACAATGATTGCAAAAACACTCGAATTGTACAAAATAATATTCAAACTTCAACTTTCTGGAATATTAAATTTTAAGCCATTGGATAAAACTTTTGTTTTCACTATGACTTAGAACATACTTTGAATAATTAAAAATTACTTTTTCTGGTTGTTCTGTAAATATATTTTGACCTTGTTGTAATTTTCAATTGGTTAACTTAACTGTATTTCTGATATTATATAACAATTTTATTATTTTGTTCTTCAATGAAGTTTTTAAAATGTAAGAAGTTGAAAGTATTTACTTGAATTTTTACAAAGTAAAAGCTTCAGTTGGTAAAGTGTGATAGATGCCAGGTGAGTGTTTTATTTATAAACTCTGGGTTAAAGTGTACTTATAGGGAGGCTAGTAGCCAGGATGTACAATTTATTTGTGGGGTGTGCAGGTTAGAGGAGAAGTTGGACAGTATTTTGGGTAGAGTTGCAGAGATGGAAATTAAAAAATTTAAATTGCTTGAAAAGGTGGCGAGGCTTAATGAAGAACTTAAACTTCTACATGTAAAAGGTACATTTGGCAAACAGGATTTCAAGGGAGCTAACAAAGGAAATAGGACTAAATGCTTGGAAAATAATGCATTTAGGGGCAAGGATGGGCTTGGGTTTAGGTTAAGCAACCAGTTCCAAACACTTGCTAGTGATGAGGAGGAGCAGGTAAGGGAAACAGATGGGATCACAAGGGATGATAGTGTAAAGGATAGGGAAGTTATAGTTGTAGGTGACTATAATTAGGCATGTAGATAGAGTTGTATGTGGAGTAAGTAGGAGCAAAAGAATACGCTTATCCTATCCAGGAGCATCGGTACAGGATATAACTGATAAAACCAGAGAGATAGTTAAGGGTGCTAGTAGCAATGCTGTTTTTGCAGTACATGTTGGGCTAATGATGCAAGGAAAGATGGATCTGAAAACCTTATAGATAAGTATAAAACACTGATAAAAGCATTAAAGGAAAGGGGTCATAGCTTGATTTTGTCAGGGATATTGACGACAATAAATTGTGGAGATGAGATGCTGAGAAGGCCACTAGGATTGAATGCCAGGTTTAGATCAATATGTAGGGATGAGATACTAAGTAGGCCACTAGGATTAAATGCCAGGTTTAGATCAATATGTAGGGATGAGATACTAAGTAGGCCACTAGGATTAAATGCCAGGTTTAGATCAATATGTAGGGATGAGATACTAAGTAGGTCACTAGGATTAAATGCCAGGCTTAGATCAATATGTAGGGATGAGCAAATAGGCTGGTTGGATTTGTGAGGTAATTTTAATGGGAAAGTTAATCTTTTTGGAATGGACGGTTTACACTTAAACAAGGTAGGGGATAGCATGTTAGCAAGGGTTATTAACTCAGCTGTAGTGGTAGATTTAAACTAGGGCTAGACAGAGGTGAGGGCTATGATACAAGTAAAATAGGAAATATAATTGATAGAAAAACATGCACAACTGGCATAAAACAAGAATATGTTTCAATTAATTGTTACTATCATAATGCTAGGAGTATTAGAAATAAAATTGATGAGTTTATGGAGTTGTGGAAACTGAGGATTTTGATATTATGGGTATCATTGAGACTTGGTTGGATTTGAACAATTTTGATGAGAGAAATGTTTTTGAAGAACCAGGCTACAGATTATTTACTAGAGATAGAGTATTGAAAAGGGGGAGGAATAGCTTTATATGTGAGGAGTGAATTACATCCTGTTGAGTTAGAGCATATTAAAGAAAATAGCACATAGGTTGAGTCAGTTTGGGTTAGTGTTAGTGGATATAAAGGGAAAAGTCTTGTAACTGGGACTTGTTATAGAACACCAGGTTAGAATGTGGAAGTTAATAGGACACTGTATATTGAGATCAGAATGGTAGCTGAAAAAGATGTTACTATGGGAGATTTTAATTTCAGGGGTATTGATTGGGAAAATTTCGAGTCTGACATTGAAGGGGATAGGTTTTTGGAAATTGTTCAGGATACTTTTATACACAAACTGGTGATGGAACCTACAAGAGAGGAAGCTATATATTAGATTTAATATTAGCATCCAATGTGAATATGATAGAGTTGAGGATGGTGAACATTTAAGTACAAGCAACCATTGCATTATTAGGTGTTGGATTTTACTACATGTAGAATTGAAGAAAAATACTACCCTGATTCCAAATTTCATGAAAGCTAATTTTGATGAAATGAGACATGATCTGGCTTCTGTAGATTGCACTAGAGTTGGAAGGGGATCTTGAACAGATGTGGGAAGCATTTAGGGAAAAATTAATATACATAGAGAACATACATATTCTTTACAAAAAAAAAGGGCAACAGAGCAGAACGAGCCAGTATGGTTTAGTAAAGGTTTAAGATATCATATTTGGGATTAACATAATAAATTCCAGAAATTTAAATTTCCTGGAAATAATAATGAGTTGGAGGACAATAGGAAATCAAGAGAGCTGGATAAAAAGGAAGTTAAAAGGGCAAAAACTGTATATTAAAGAGTGTTGGACAAGAGAGTTAAATCAAACAATAAGGAATTCTTTTGGTATATGATGGGTAAGCAAAATGTTAGGATGGGGATTGGGCCTCTTAAAAATGATAGTGGGGAGCTGATCTCGGAAGATTATGAGATGGTAAACTTATTAAATTATATGTTTTTACAGAGGAAGATACAAAGTATTACGCTTAAACCAGAGCACTTAATGTATGGGAAAAATATTGATATAAAAAATATCCTTTTAAGTTCTGAAATTGTAAGAGAAAAGTAGGAAAACCTAAAAATTGATAAATCCCCTGGACCAGACAACTTTTATCCAAGAGTTTTAAAGGAACTTAAAGATTGTATTTGTGAACCTCCAGCTAGTATTTTTTATAGGTCATTGAATAGTGGAAGAGTATTAGAAGATTGAAAGTTGGCCAATGTTAGTCCAATATTTAAAGGAGATGATAAACATTGTCCAGGCAATTATAGGCCAGTTAGTTTTACATCAATGGTTGGAAAGGTTTTGGAGAGTGTGATTAAACATACACTGCAGAATCACTTAGAGCAGTTTGATATAGTGTCAAAGAGCCAACATGGTTTCACTAAGGGGAAAGTCTTGTTTAACAAATCTTCTGACATTCTTTGAGGATGTTACTGCAAGAGTTGATCAAGGACATACTGTGGATTTGGTTTACCTTGATTTTCAGAAAGCATTTGATAATTGTCTTGCAAAAGACTTGTTACAAAAATTAAATATGTGGGTGTGGGAGAAATGTTATTAAATTGGATAGAAAACTTGCTGGAGAGTGGAAAGCAGAGAGCAGTAATAAATGGAGTTATATCTGACTGGATCACAGTTACAAATGATGTGCCTCAGGGCTCTGTGCTGTGTCCTCTGCTGTTTGTGATTTACATTAATGATGTTGACTCTGGAATGACTAACAAAATTTTGAAGTTAGCAGATGACATTAAGATTTTTGGGGTGGCTAACTGTATCAAGGATGCTGCAGACTTACAGGGAGATTTAGATCATTTGATGCATTGGGCCAATGCGTGGCAGATGATGTTTAACTATCCAAAATGTAAGGTGATGCATGTAGATTTTCACAATTCAAATTATTGTTACAATTTAGATTGGAATACACTAAATACTGTGGATGAAGAAAAAAGATCTTGGTGTTGTGATAGAAAAAAAATCACTTAAGTCATATAAATAGTGTATTGTAGCTAACAATAGGGCTAATAGGATTTTGGGTAGCATCTATAGAAATATTGAATACAAGACAAGGAATATTATTGTTTCACTGTATAGATTACTTGTAAGGCATCATTTTGTGTACTGTGTACAGATTTGGGCTCCCTTCCTCAAGAAGGGCCCTGAATTGTTGGAGAAGGTTCAGAGAAGAGCCACTAGGATGATATTTGGGATGGTGGGATTGTCCTATGAGAAGAGATTAAAATTTCTAAACTTGTTTTCGCTTGAGAGGAGAAGGGTCAGAGGGGATTTGATTGAGGCATTTAAGATTAATAAGGGTACTGGATAATATAAATCCATCAAATTTTTTTGTATTTAGTGATGAAAACAATAGGAAAGTGGGTCATAAATTCAAATTTTGGCAGCGTAGGAGTTGTCTGCAGTTTAGACAGTATTACTTTTTAAACAGGGTGGTTGACTTTTGGAATGAGCTTCCTTCAAGGGTGGTGGAGGCAGAAAATTTAACTGAGTTCAAGAAAAGATTGGATGAATACATGAGTAGTAAGGGTGGTTATAGTTGGGGGCTGGAAGGGACATCCTTGATGGGCTAATAAGTTCCTTTTTGTACCTTTAAAATTTTATGAAATGACTGTCATACTAAAGATTCAAATTAAAGATTCTTTTATCAAATTCTATATTTTAATGATTCTTTTTGATCCTTATGAAATTGTCTAGAGTAAGGAAGTTGAGATACTGAAACCTAAAAATTAACAAAATGAGATATCTTTAACTGCTTACATACATTCTAGTAAATTATATGGAATATATTTCCAGAATATTTCAGCATTTATAAACTGAATTAGAACAGGTTTACTGTATCGTGTTTTAATAATATAAACAATAGATTATTTTTAGACTTAAGATTTTCCGGGTGTTTCATATGTTGACAAGTTTTATTTGCATATATGGCAAGTTTAAATATTTCTACTTACCAAATAAAAATGATAAGTGAGGATAGACGGGCAATAATTGGAATTATGATCAACAGTTTGGATGTTTTTTTACTACTTTATCCCAAAGAAAATTTTAAATAAAATATGCATTAAAACAAAATTCCAAACCTTTCATTGTAGCTTTAATTTATAGGTTACTTGAGAGGGAAGTCAGACACAATTTTTAAACCTTCATGATGTCATTTTCCTTTGTGAACAGGAAATACTGGTTGGAAAGGTTTAAATATGCAGTGCTGTACTATATTAGTAGATTTAGAAGATTATAGAAGATCAAGAGAGTTGGTCAAACAGGAAATTAGGACATCAAAAAGGATGTATGAGAAAAGATTGGCTTAAAGTGTAAAACTTAACAGTAAGGATTTCTTTAAATACATTAAGGGTAAACAAAATGTTAGGATGGGAGTAGGATCCTTGAGGACTGATAAAGGAAGGCTCGTATCTGATGATTATGAGTTGGCTGGGTTATTCAATTTTGCTTTTTTCTTCGGTTTTTACTAACGCAAATTTAAACAGTGTTCCCCATCTCGAACAGTTCACAGATGGAAACAAGATCAAACTATATGACTCCATTAATTCTAAGCTGGTTAAGAAAAAACTGGGAAGTTTAAAAAACAATAAGGCTCTTGGGCCAAATAATATTTCCCCAAGGGTTTTGAAGGAGGTTAAAGATTCGATATGTGAGCCACTTACTACTATTTTTTGTCCGTTCTTGAAAAGCAGACAGGTATCAGAGGATTGGAAGTTAGCTAATGTCACTCCTCTTTTCAAGAGAGGTGATAAAAATTGTCCCAGTAATTATACACACATTAGTCTTACATCAATTGTGGGAAAAGGTTTGGAAAGTCTGTTAAAAGATGTTTTGCAAAGTCATTTAACAAAGTTTAGAATTTTATTGGACAGTCAATATGGTTTTACTAAGGGAAAATCTTGGCTTACAAATTTTTTAATATTATTTGAAAATGTTACTGCTTATGTAGATGAGGGTAAGGGTGTAGATTTGGTGTATCTGGATTTTCAGAGAGCATTTGACAAGGTGCCACATAAAAGGCTTGTAAAAAATTATCTCTATAGGTGTGGGGGATAAGTTAGCAAACTGGATAGAAAAGTGGCTGGATGGAACAAAGCACAGGGTTGTTACAAATGGAGTTCAGTCAAACTGGATTAAAGTCACAAGCAGGGTATCTCAGGGCTTAGTCTTAGGATCTTTGCTCTTTTTGATTTACATCAATGACATAGATGAAGGAATAGTCAATAAATTATTTTAAATTTGCAGATGATATTAAGGTATTGGGTGTTGCTAGCTGTGAAGAGGATGCTGCTGATTTACAAAAGAAGTAAGATCATTTAGTGAGTTGGGCAAATGGGTTTTAATTGTAATAAATGCAAGAAAAGTGGGTTATCATAATTTGAATTATATGTATAATTTGAATGGGAATAACCTTAACAGTGTCATGAAAGAAAGGGATCTTGGTGTTATAGTTGATCAGTCTCCAAGCAGTGTGCTGTTGCTAGTGGTTAGGCAAACAAGATTTTAGGTTGTATCTACAAAATTATTGAATACAAGTCTAAAGAGTTTATAATTTCATTGTGAAGGTCACTGGTTTGGCCACGTGTGGAATATTGTGTTCAGTCTTCTTTATCTTAGGAAAGACATTGAATTGTTGGAAAGGGTTACTAGAATGGTGCCTTGGATGGAGGGGTTGTCATACGATGACAGGCTGAAATCTCTCAAATTGTTTTCTCTTGAAAAATAGAAAAGTTAGGGGGAATCTGATTGAAGTGTTTATGATCGTAAAGGGAATTGATAATGTTGATGCATCATCTTTTTTCATATTTAACACTGAGAATAGTAGAACTAGGGGTTGCTTTCAGATGTTGTAGAGGCAGTAAATTTAAGAGAGTTTAAGAAAAAGCTTGATAAGTATATGAATGATAAGGACTGGCTTTAAGACTTTTTTTCAATTATTTTATTTTAGAGGATGGAACAGCCGAGATAGACCAACAGGTACCACGTTGTCCCAAAACATTGTTATATGTTATGTCTAGGTAGTTCCTTATGTAAATTATTCTTCAGTAATTAACAACAATTATCTGCTAGCCTTCATGATAAACATTTTGCTATTAATACTAAAATAAATTCAATATTTGGCAGTCAGATGGTATATGGGAATTATGTTTTTTGAACAGTTATAGCATTTTATTTTGATATTTCTATGTGAAATTGATATCTTAGTTTAAAATAATGAGTCACAAGAATTATGAAACAAAGTTTATAAATATTTACTGGTTAACAAGTTTTTCAAAATCTTTATTAATTTCTGTTCTGATGATACATGTACTGTAAGATTTAATGGCACAGCCATATCATCTACTTTGCTTTTTGTTTGTTCTTCATCTCTTAGAAAAGTATACATATTTTACCTTTGGTCATCAAAACAGATAAGAAGATTCATTCTAAACAAACAGAAATAGTTTCATCCATTCTAGTGTAAGAAACTTATAAAAAAATTCAGTTTTGTTCAGTGGTAAAGATAATTTGGACACCAAGTGGAAAATAACAATTTTTAAACGATATTTTTCCAGCAACATAAAATTTAAAACTCTTATTTATTATTTTCTTTTTACGAGCAGAAATTCAATTATTTAGTAAGATCAAGTCATTCTTCACCATAATAATATATTCTTTCTTGATATGCCATACAGTCAAACAGATAAATGAACAGAAATTCTTACTTTTCGTTTGTTCTATAGCAGCAGTTAGTTTCTGTTGAACTTTTTTCTCTTCTTCCAGGAGGACTAAAAAATAAAACAACAGAAAGACAGAGATAAGGTTTAAAATACTTCTTAATCTTTTCATCTAGATTTATTTATAATACTTTGTATTTGCTCTTGGATTTACTTCTGTTAAACTTATCTTTCATATCCCGGTTGTTTGATAACAAAACTATTGTTAGTCTGTTCAAACATTTTTATACACATACATATCCTCTAATCCTTTCCAGTCTAGTGCTTTATTGAGCACAAAACAACAAGTAGTTTTCATCAACTGATTTCTTTCTCTCCAAGTCATCCACAAAATATCACAAAAATGTATAATTTAAAATTTTATTTTGATATAATTTTTTTATTATAATTTATTTTGGATAAATTAATAAAAAAATCCAAACTGCTATCACTAATTTAGATTTTTTTTCTCTCCCCATTAAAACTTTTTTAAGGTGAAGAATTATTTACAATTTCTACTTGCATATAGAAAACTAGTCAATGTAGTTACAAAGCCACAAAACTGTATTTTTTTTTGTAAATGTTTTGTGCTTATTTCTAGCTCTCATTGTTTAAAACTGAAAAAAAATTTGAAATTTTCTTTTATAAAAAATTATAAAATTCCACTCATTCATAGTCAGGAATTGAAATGTTACATTCCTGAATTTCTGAGGGATTTAACTTTGCTTGAGGAATTTCATCTTTTTAGTTGGCTTTCCCAATCGGGAATGCACGGTCCATTCATATTCCTATAGTTATGACCAATGAAAGTGGACATATTACATGGATTAAATAAAAAAACAGTTCATAAAGAAATGTGATCTTCCCGACAGCTTTCCCTCAAGTGAATGTAATTTTATTTTATTATTTCTATCCCTGGTAATTTCAAAAGTTTTAAAGCGAAAAAACCAAACAAAAAAACCTAAAACCCGATTTTCTTTTTCTGGCAATCTATTTGCTTCATCCCCCCCTATATGGAATGTAATTTTTAGCTTATGGTTAGAACATCAGATACTGTACTTAGTCACATGCTCAACTGATCTATTTGTAATTGGGTTTCCCTCAGCTGACATTCTAGAGGTTACAATTCAATCTCCTTGGTTTTCCTGGTCAGTCTTTCTTTATGAAAATGCCCTGTGTCCAAACTGGAAAGAATTTAGTTACCTACTCCTTGAGCCATTGAATATCACATACAAAATGTTAAATAATCTGTAGTGGCATAAAAATTTTCTTAAGTTACTAAAATCTTACTCTTTAAGCTGCTGACTTCCTCCTGTTTTCTTCTTGAAACTTGTTCCAACTCTGAAACTTTTTCTCTGATGGCAGTGACTTGTTGTTTTGCATCTTGCAGAGATTCTCCTGTTTTTGTCAATTCCGCTTAAGAGGTGAAAATATAGAAATAATTAGTTTGTTCAATGTTGAATTTCACACAAAGCTACCTGCACTAGCCACCCAAAAATTGGAAGGCTCAAGTTAGAGTATAAAAGTTTATGGTGAAGATAGTTATTTATATTCTGCATTAGCTATGTTAATTATGTAATATATACTGAGTCAATGACCACACCATGGAAAACAAGGGACTCAACACAGATTTGTAGTGTTGAATAAATGATAACTTTCAAAGGTGGAATACTTAGGTTTGTGTTAGATTATGCAAGATATTTATATCACAAACTGACATTTTTAATATCTGTACCTACTTTATACAAAATTTCAACACTTCTAGCACCTCTTAGCTACTTATACTGCAAATGGGATTCCTAATATCCTTAATTTTCCAAGGTTGATTCAGAGATTTCTAATATCACCTGAAGGATTTAATGCTTCTTTAGCATAATTACCCTGGCTGATGACATATTCACTCTGTATTAAATATATAAGGTCACCTCTAACTTACTCCTATATAAATAAACTTCTCAAGTTTCTTGCTACTATACAATTCCCCTTTTTAAAATTTTATTGAAAATAAGTTCACATCCTCTTGCTATTAAAAAAAACTCCTATATTTGTAATTATATTGAAAATAATCTCCTCAATTCCCCTTGCTACCACACAATTCTCCTGTTCATAATTATATTAAAAATAAGCTCCTCATGTCCCCTTGCCATTAGAGAACTCTCCTATGTTCATAATTATATTAAAAATAAGCTCCTCATGTCCCCTTGCCATTAGAGAACTCTCCTATGTTCATAATTATATTAAAAATAAGCTCCTCATGTCCCCTTGCCATTAGAGAACTCTCCTATGTTCATAAATCTCTTGAAAATAAGCTTCTCATGTCCCCTTGCCATTAGAGAACTCTCCTATATTTATAATTCTATTAAAAATAAGCTTCAAAGGAGGCCAGGCAAGGATGGTTGCCCCGTGCTGGCTCTCGACGTTCCTGTTAAGATGATAGCCCTTGTCAAAGATCTCAAGAATTCCATGGATGGTATAATAAATAACTTTAACCAATAAATTGATAGTTGAACAAACAGAAAGCATACAAACATGTAATAAATATCAAACTAATATAAAATGTTAAAGTTTGACTGGAGTAAATAAACAGAAACTTAGGAGTCAGCATAAAACAATTAAAAAAATTCGAAAATATTACAGTCCACACATTTTTTAAAGTTTTAGCATGCTGAAATACCATTTATACAAAGTATTTGAGTGGAAAAAACCATTAAATACATTTGAAATTACAATTATTAAATTTTAAAGTTGATTTCAAGTACACTCAGTGATCCAGCAGAACCTATAGAATTCACTACGTCAATTCGACCTAAAAATTGACCACAAATTGATTTTTAGAGTTTTCATACTATAACTTCTGATATGTTTTGTGTATCTTCACAAAATGTCTTAACTAGTCAGTAAGAATTAAGAGTTATTTGTAGAAAAATATCAAAACGTTTAATGAAGCAGTTTCGCTAAAAGTTCTTCTTGAGTATATAGAGTTAAAGTGTTGATTACCCCAAGTAGAAAGTGATCTTCACGTTAAGATTAAAAATACTTTTCTTCATCTAAAAATTCCCAAATTTCATTTGCATAATCTCTAAAACCTCAAATGTTTGTTTTCAGTAAAAACTTTATATTTTATCTACCCTAACTCTATCCAAGGTTGGTCAATTTGACTGAACACATTACCACCAACAAAAACATCAAAATAAATCTAAGTTATCCTTTTTTCTTTCTAGAATGATTTTAAATCACAATATAAAAACTACGTTTGTTTCTCCTAAATAGCTTTAAAATTGTAACAGTATACATCTGTTTATACGTAAATTTTATTGTTTTATTGCTCTTTGAACCAAGTCTAACTAATATTCTCGCCACGCAAGTTGTAAATCACTTGGCAAACATGTAGCTCATGTTACCCTATCAAATTACATAATGCACAGACTATTCGTGAGTTACTCACGAACATACCTTGTGAAAATGTTTTATTATTATTACCCTTTATCTTATCTGAGCTAAAAAGAAGTTAATTTTTACATTTTAGTTACTTTTATAATAATAAATAAAGAATACACATGAAAAACAAGACATATAGTAGTTATCTGTGTCTTTTTTCTTTTTTTTGCTGTTGAATGTTGATGAAACTTAACCATACTTTTTAATACTAATGGCACTGCAAAACTAAATAATTTTTTATTTAATTAAATAATGCACCAAAGAACACAGAATAATAACAGACAAAAAGCAGACAATGTCCTATAATTATAAACATTTTTCTGTCATTAAAAATGTATCTAAGCTCATCGATGCATTTCCCGTGGGAATAAAGTTTGAACTGGAAGCAAAATAGATAATTCTCTGTACAGTAAACAATGTAATATAATATGTCACTTGATAAGTTAAAACTCTAGCTTTCTGTTGGTTATAAATAGTATAGTATTAAACATCAAAGATGTAATTTCTGAAAGAGACAATGTGAAACGTGGGCATGGAAATAGGGGTCTGAATTTCTAGTTTATGGCTCTGTAATAAATTAAGATTGAAGGATATTAAAATTATGCTTTCCCAGAGCGATGAAAACTTTAAAATTTATAGTTTTTAAATTTAGTATTTCTCGGATGGGTGATAAATGAATTAGAGAAGAGGAGATACCTAGAAAGGAAATATCACAATTTTCGTACTTGGAGAAAATAAGGATTTTTTTTCATATTGCCTTATAAAATTAAGAACTTAAACTTGTATAATATTAAAACTTGGATTATTAGCTATAATTTTTATGCCAAGTTTGTTCTTATACCAAGATAAGAAAGTAGTTTAATTATATTTTGAATGTAACTCATTAAAACCTAATGCTTGCGCACAAAAGGATGCCCATAACAACAACGCAAGGTATTCCACACATACACACATTTGAGTGTTGTAAATATAACACTTGATTGATGTCCCCATCCCTCCCTTAAAGCAAATCTTTACACAGCTTATATCCATGACTCACCTTACTTTTATACTTGTTTCTATTTCAGGTTACATAGCAGTTAAGACATTTAATACTGTCTAGTTCCATTTATTATGGAGTTGAGAAACATAAATTAGTAAGGTATTCCGTTATCCTTTAATAACCCTAACTTATAAGTTTTGTATACTAATCATCTTTAATACATTACAGGTGAGAAACTTTCTGTCTACTTACTCTGAAGATGTAACACCTCGTTACCTCTGTCTTTAGCCTCTTGCTGAGCCTTTTCCATCAGTTTGTGAAGGTCAGACAATTCTGGTTGTGTTTGGTCTGAAGAGTTTGATTTATATCCAAGCTCTTCTATATGATAAAATGAGGAATACATCCAATAAAACCAGTTACAATGTCATATCTCACTGTTACATCTGAATGTGGGTTTTATCATTACATCTTAAGACAGTAATTTATTAACCGACTGTACCACAAATGACCTACTTGCCAGTCTCTCCCATGATACCAAAGACAATGTTACATCTGAATGTGGGTTTTATCATTACATCTTGAGACAGTAATTTATTAACCGATTGTATCACAAATGATCTACTTGCCTGTCTCTCCCATGATACCAAAGCCTTTCAGGATTGGCATTTTACTTTTAGTTTGATAGTTATTGTTTATAAATAGATTTTCAAGAAAACAGATACCAAAAATTACATAAATAGTAAAAGATGAAATTATACTTAAGAATACTTTTTGCATATTTTAGTATATATATAACATTTTTTTTAAAGCAAATGGTTTACACTGTCCTTACCTGAAAATGTATTACTGATAGATACTCATCTCCGCACACAGAATAGCTTGATGCCTCACGAATTTGCCCGTGAGGCTTCCATGTCACTAGCATTGAGCTAACTCCCACCTAAAAATCACATGTTTAATGTGAGCTGTATTAATGCAACATGACATCATCATGCAACGACAGTCCTCCACCTATAGGAGGATGACATAACCTCCTTACACAGTAACCCCCTTTAATCACTTGTGCTTGAAATAACTTTGTTCTCAGAAGAGACAAGAAGAAACTGCACCAGAAGTGGGAAGGATGGATGGGAAGGTATGTAAAGGTGAATATCTATTGGAAATTCATTTTCAGGTAAGGAAAAATGAACTTCTGAGACAATACCTCACCCTGCATACAGAATAGCTAAAATTCAACATTGAAATGGTAGAGGGGCCAACGCAAACCTCAAACCTAAATGAGCTCTCTTCAAAAATGCCAAAAGGAAAAGCCCGTGGAGTGTGACACCTGATGGCAAGGGCTCCATAGGGCACACCCCTGGGAGGCTGCATCTTATCTCAACCAGGGTATACTCTTTGATCCAAAAGAAAATAGAGAGAAAGGTAAGATAGCCCAAAGTGATAGCATTTGATGATGACCCATCAAACACATGCACACAAGTGGTCGGTGAGCCAAGAAGTGAAGTGTGGTTAAGGCGCAAAATTACCGTACCGACTCAACAGGAGAGACTCTCATTGCAGGTGAGGGTACATTATCTATTTGAGGGGTGATCCACACAACACAGACAGTGTCACCACCACTGTACTTTCCAACTGATGCTGTGCATAAATTACCCATTTTTTCTTTCTAAAATGACTTTCAACTGCAAAATGAAACATTTGTTTATCCTAAATAACTTTAAACTTGTAACAGTATGAATCTATATGTACTTAAATGTTATTGTTTTATTGCCCTTTTAATAGTGTCTAACTAATATTCATGCCATATAAGTTTTAAATCACATGGCAAACACACAGCTCGCATTATGGTATGAAATTACATAATGCACAGACTACTCGTGAGCATACCTCCTGAAGATTTTATTATCCTTATTCTACCTAAACTAACACAAAAAAGTTTCTCATTTTTACATTCTAGTTACTTTTATAATAATAAATAATGAACACACATGAAAACAAGAGATAAAGTACTTACCTGGGTCTTCTTTTTTTTGTTGTTGTTGACTGTTGATGACACTTAACCTTACTTCTTTATATTAATGGTAGTACTAAACTAAATAATTTTTTATTTAATTAAATAATGCACCAAAGAACACAGAATAATAACATGCAAAAAGCAAACAACGTCCTAAAGCTAGCACAATTTTCCTTAGCTATCACAACATTATAATGAGTAATTTACGTTAAATTTCATACTTCTTGGAAGGGTTGGTTGGTTGGCTGGTTGTTTGGCATTTATTGGCACAAAGCAACTAGACTATCTGCACCAAACAACCGGTAAAAATGCTGAAAGTAAAATACAATAAAACGTAAAAAGAAAATAAGTTAAAAGTGAAACAATGTCCAAAAATTAGGTAAAAAAACTAAATAGAAGTAAAAAGGCCAATGGTCCACAAAAAACTAAAAACACAATCAAGTTGGACAGAGTCATCATCCAATGTCAGAGGTAAACCCTCAGAAAATACATATCTAAAATGGTGTTGCCCTGATGTTTGTAATAGTGACATGAAAGTAAAGTGTGGGCAATTGTGACCTCAGTGTCACAGAGGCGACACATTGGCAGATCAGTCCCACATAAAAGAAAACAATGGGTTAAAAAACTGTGACCAATGTGTAGCCTAGCCAAGACAACTTCTCATTTAATCCTTACAGAAACTAGATGATCAAACAAGAACAGTAGGTTTGATCTGGAAAAGCTTGTTGTGAAGTTGCTCACCCCAACTCGACTGCCAACTGGTAAGAAGCTGAGCCTTGATCACAGGACCAAAGTCCATATATGGAACAGGCACAGCTGTAACAGCACAAGAGCAGACATATTTAGTTGCGGTGTCAGCACGCTCATTCCCTAGAATACCAACATGGCCAGGTATCCAGAAAAACTGGATAGAAATGTATGATAGAAAAAACTGAGACAGTCATTTCACAATGTTTAATAGAACAGGGTGAGAACTAACATTAAGTGATTCCAGCGACAGAAAGTCGATGTAAATAGTACAGTTAGTGTATTGCCTAGCTTCTATATGATCCAAGGCAAGAGAAATGGCATACAACTTGGCAGTGAACTCAGAAACTGTAAGGGGGATCTTGTAAGAAACCACCGAGCTACAACAAACCATGGCAGAGCCCACAGATCACCTGATTTCGAACCATCCATTAAAACAAAAACAGAAGAATGGTTTGAAAGATATTTGGCAAAATGAAAATGATACTTCTAATCAGGAGTATCTGCCTTCCTCAAAGAAAGGTCACAGGTGGGGATGGTAATGAGCCATGGCGGGACTTAGCAACATCATCCAATAACAGACCCAATTCAGCCAGCTGTGCCTGGATATGAAGACCAAAAGGAGAAATGGCAGACCGTCTATTCTGAAAGAGCACAGCCCACCAAGGAAGGAAGACACAACTCAAGGTGGGATATTATGGTAAGGATCGAAGCCTGGTAGCATATTGTAAAGAAAGTTACAAAAAGCGGAGGTGAAGAGGAGGTTCATGGGACTCAGTGTACAGAATCTGGACTGGCGAAGTGTGAAGAGCCCCCAGGCAGAGCCAAAGCCCCAGATGGTGTACAGTGTCCAATAACTTCAAGGCAGAGGGCCTGGCAGAACCATAAATCAGAAAACCAAAGTCCAACTTGGAACATATG
Organism: Limulus polyphemus; assembly: GCF_000517525.1. Taxonomy (NCBI): domain Eukaryota; kingdom Metazoa; phylum Arthropoda; class Merostomata; order Xiphosura; family Limulidae; genus Limulus; species Limulus polyphemus. Next base: position 28,354 of record NW_013668737.1, read on the forward strand.
AGGGCATGATAGATCTTCAACACAGAACAACGATCCACTCCCCAGAGGTGGAAGGGAGGACATGGAGGATGTTCAATGCCCTTGTACACTTGATATAAAGCTGCTTAATGTGAGAAATGAAAATATACTTATGATCAAAGATAAGCCCCAAGAACTTTGTCTCAGGAATCATGGGAAGAACAATACCACTGAGATGGAGCTCAAAATTGGAGTGTGAACCCCACTGGTGGCAAAAATGAGTGCAAACAGTTTTAGAGAAAGAGAAGGTAAAACAATTTGCTGTTGGCCACTTCAACAAGCGAGTGAGGGAAGTCTAAAGCTGCCGCTCAGTAAACCTCATGTTTGACAACCGACAAGAAATAGAGGCTGTTTGCAACAGTAGGAGAAAGTTGTTCAGTGATAGCATTGATCTTGATACTGAAAAGGATGACACACAATACATAATCCTGAGGGACTTTAAGTTTATGTGAAAGAATGGGAAAGGGTCGAACACACATGGTCTTGGAATCGCCTGTCCAGTAAAAATGTTACGAATAAGAATGAGCAAATGGCTAAGCAACCCATATGAATAGAGGTCCTGCAAAATTCCAAACCTCCATGTAGTGTCATAAGCCTTCTAAAGATAAAAGAAAACAGAAACAAGATGATATCTCTCGAGGAAGGCATCCCTGATCAAGATTTCAAGATGAATCAAGTGGTCCACAGTGGAGTGCTGTTGACGAAAACCACATTGGGTGGGCAAGAGGAGGTTGTTTGGTTCCAAGAACCAAACACGAAACACATTAACCATCTTCTCCAAGATCTTACAGACAGCTGGTCAAAGCAATTGGACAATAATTAGAAGGAATCTTGGGATCCTTCCCAGGCTTCAAAAAAAGGGAAAACAATAGTCCTGCACCAAGCATGTGGAAAAATGTTCTCCTGCCAGAAGTAAAGCAAGAGGGGCAGGAGAAAGATGGCGCAGCACCACATAGTGAACATCATCATGTCCGACTGATGTACTGCCAAACTGATGAAGAGCAAGCTCAAGTTCCACCAGTGTAAATGGGCAGTTACAATTATAGAAAGGAAATGGGAGATTACTCAGACTGAAACTTGATGGCCAAGAAGGTGGGAGAAAAGACAGAAGTGCTGAAAATGTGGGAAAAGCACTCACCACGCGTATCAGTGTTGCTCTGTACATCGGCAACTTCCTGGCCTTTGGAAAGCAAGATTGAAAGGGGATGGGAAGCATATTTCCCATTAACCTTCCGAATTTTGTCCCAGATAACTTTGGAACTGGTGGTAGAAGTGATGCTAGTGGCGAACTTAATCCAAGATTCCTTCTGGCTTTGATGTCTGATCTGCTGAGCATGGGCCTGCTGGAAAGCATTGTGTTCACAAAGAGTGGGATACCTGCAAAAGGTATACCAGGCCTGTTTCTGAGCCTTTACGTACCCGCTGGCAGGCAGGAGACCATCATGGACGAGGATACCGTGGGAAACGTGTTGAGGTTTTGAGGATAGAACAAACAGCTAATTGAATTATACAATCAGTTACTACCTCTATGCAGTCATTAATAGATGAAAAATTAACAAGAGCAGTATCTAGTTCTGAGAGAGTGATAAAGAAGAGCCAGTCAGCCTGCTCGAACTTCCATTGTGGCACTCGAGCCAGGTGGCATCGACTAGGGCTAATCTCCCTCCAAACTATGAGAAAGTGATCACTGCCCTGTGGGTACCACAAGGTAAAGGTACAGATTGGGGTGGTGACTGCTGTTCAGTCTTCCAAACATTGCCACTTTCCCATCAATGAGTTTTTTTCATTGTTATATATTTTGGGGTCACTGTGTGCAGGATACATACAAAATAAAGAAACTTCAGTGCCCACTGACTCCACTCAACATGGAGTCCTCTAAGGGGACACACTACAGTGCCAGGGTTTTGTGGGCACTATACCCAAACACCAGCATTAGACATAATTTCCACAATATCTGTTGAGAATGATTAACACTAGTACTTAGTTGACCCTAGCCCAACAGTACCAACCAATTGATGCTGGGGGAGTCACCCCAAGGCTATTCATCTACAGGAATTCAAGGCCAAAGTGATGTGTTAAAAGTGCCACCAATATAAACTGACCCATCAATGACACCCCTCAACCACCAGGGTCCTCTTCTCCCTTTCATGAGATGCCACACATGGCAAACATGTGGGTGGATGTTCATATCCCAGAGGAGGTAAACTGAAAATACAGAACCTTCCCTGGGAGGTCCCCTCACCATGTACAGGAATCAACCTCAAGGGGTCTCGGAGGGATGGTAAATAAATTAGAGAAGTAGGGATGCCTACAGAGAAAATTTCACAATTTTCACACTAGGGGAAATTCAGGATTTTTTTAAATATTGTCTTATAAAATTAAGAGCATAAAACTTATATAATATTAAGATTTGGTTTATTAGCTATGTTTTTATGCCAGAGTTATTCGTATACCATAATAAGAAAGTAGTTTAATTAAATTTTGAATGTAACTCACCAAAACCTCATGACATGTTCAGAAGAAGATGCCTGTGACAAAAGGGTTAATTCAAGAGATCAGATAGAATACTGACCTTGTAGCTGAGTAGCCTCTCCTTCTGCTTTCGTTTTTTCTTCTCTGGCTTCTTTTAGAAGTTCTAGAACAGAAAGTGCACACTTACTTCAAAAATATACATACCACCACTGAATATAAAGGGTTTAATTGCTTGTTTTCAACAAAAGGCTGTTAAAACATTAAATGTCTAGAAAAAAAAAGTTGTAGATAACAGTCAAAACTCAAGTTTGTGAAATTTCTATTAGAATCTAAAATTTATAAAAAAAAAGTACAGCTGATTCTACAAAATTTAATTTTGAATATTTTTTTTACAAGTTTAACATTAGGGCAATTAATAAGATAGGTAAAGCTGGTCAAGGATTACAAGTTACCAAACATAAAGCTCACAAAAAAGCTGTGTAAAATACCAAGTTTATCTCATATCAAACTCATTCTTAAGTCATGCTTATACAACCCATGTTTAGAAGCAGCATTAGCCAGTACTTTATTACCAGGTTTTTTGTTTCCTGAATTATAAAGCAAGCAACTACCACTCATGCATCAACACACCAGTTATTCTGCTGTTATCAAAGCTCATGTACTAGTTTGCTACAAAATTTTTCAGTGACAGGCAATTAATTTACTAAAATAACTACCAATGCTCTAGGCATGCAAAATTCAAACATTTTGAGGTGAATCAAAAATAAATACAAAAAATTCTGCTTACCCAGGTGCTCCTCTTATACTAACTTGTACACATATAGCTTAATGCTTACAATATTTAATTTTAGATTTACAGTAACTGCCGATTTTCCTTTATCACAAATAGCAAGGGTCAGTTGGTAAACTAATAAAAGTCCTTGCTTATAACTTTAACCCTTTCTGGACTGAAGGGATGTCACTGATATCTCTTGTCTAAAAAAATTCATATCAGTTAAAAAATTATTTTTATTTAACTTATGAAATCTGATATGCACTGAACATCTGAAAGGCTATCGTCAGTCCAGATAGGGTTAAACTAATCTACAAGTAAATAAAAGCTCCAAAAGACCCAAACCTAACCTATGTCCTACTAACTTATTTAAGTGCATTGATAAAGAGATGCTATTAAAATTTACTCATAACAGTTGAAGTAATGTGTAATCAACCTGTAGTTAAACAAGGTGACATGACCGAGAAAACAAATTTCCAGACATACTACGTTTCACATATCACTGCAGTATGAGAGTCCTAATTGCTAAGTTACGACAATGTGATAGGTAGATTTCAAAAACTATATACAGAAATTTATAAACAGAATTATCTGTTCTGTTTTATTAAAGTGAAAGTAAGTAAATGCTAAGAAAACTGGAATGCCTCTCTAGTTAACTCTTTCACTGCCACATTTATTGACAAAACTGTTCCAGTAACAAGTTTTTCTTAGAAACATACACAAGAAAGAAAACAAAACATGTTTCAATACTTGTTTACTTATTTGAAACTTGAATCTGGTAAACTATAGAAAGTTTGAAGGGGTAATACACTTTCTTCATGGTAGTATAAAACTTCAAACTTCCATGGCTGTGCCCAAGAGGGGGGGGGGATACGTGTGTGTGACCAAGGCAGATAAAGAGTTGAACAGCTACACTTATAAGAAAAAGTATAACTTATAATACTTATCAGTAATAAGTTTTCTCAAAAAGCTTTACTCATTAAATGCTTTCATGAGAAATAAATCAGTCAGCTTACAGTAATATGAAACAATAAAACAAAACTGTCTACAATGTAGCTAGCTTCTAATAGTACATGATCACTAAGCCTAAATCAATACTCTCACAATGTCAACAAATACATATATTTAATTTAAATTAATCTATAAAACACTACCCTATAAGGTAGCTAAACATGGAACACAGTGATTATGTTAAGCCACTACCTCTTAACAAGGTTACAGTGCAGGTCAGCTGATGCTGGGTGACAATATTCTGTAAGTGCTGTGCTGGATTAAAGGAAGACATAACACAAAAGGTTAAACAACTAAACCACCACCATGATGAACATGCTTTAAAACACAGGCAATTAGGGATTGATTATTAATACAAAAACAATGAAATAACTTCATGCTGGGAATAAACAGAGCAAACACACAAGAGAGGTACAAAAAACATCTGCAAAATGAAATATAGAAACATCAAACTTCCATAATTAATAACATTTTACATTTAAATTAAAGCAAGCCAATTTTAAAACAAAATCTGATTTTAAAATATTCAACAATGATATTCAAATACTTCACATTGTTCCTCAACAATACTTTCAAGTATTACCTAAACATACATACTGTGTTATTGATTATTCATTCATAAAATCAACATGTTCTCGGGAATTTTTCAGATGTTGACAATACTGTTATTTAGTTTAAAAGATTAACAATATTTTAAAGAATTCCTTCAATATATACATCTCAATAGTGACTGGTGTACATGCTACTGAACATTTCAAAAGCATTAGCAAAATTAAGATATTTAATTAATGTAGAGAATTTATTACATCTTTAAGAATGAAAAAGAAGTACACTTACTGTTTGATGACCACAAACAATATTTCTAATAATTACCTAATTATCTAGATGTTAATTACAAGATCATCAATATTTTAAAGAATTTCATAGATACAAAAAACTTGTCAAGGTTGTTTGGCAAACTGTACAGTTTAACTGTTAATGAAGTCTTCTCTTGAAATTTTAAGATTGTAAAGGAATTCTTGAATTATTAGTTGCTAAAGAGAATAAAAGAATTGATATTTAAAATATATTATAATTGGCATTAAAAATTAAATTTCAATTTTAAGAAAGCAAACAAGTATTAACAATATTTTTACTTTTGGTTGACATCATTAAACAGAAAGGTTAAAAAAGGGCATACTAATTGTAATTTCATGATCTTTAGAAATCATGTGGGAGAAAAAATATAAATTGCAAAGCAAGAAACTATAACTCAGGAGGAACTTTTTCTAAAGGTAGGCTCTCCTCCTTTAGAAGGAAGACTGTTTTTCTTCCGAAACCGGTTGGGTTTTCTTACTTTCTGACTTGTATAATTAATAAAATGTTATAAAACCAATAACAAAATTTTTCAAATAAATTGGTTACTTATGTTAACATTTCCGAGTTTTTAATGTTCAAAACTGCAGTCATTATAAGGCTACCATGTAATAAGTTTAAACCTGTTGCATTTTATTTAGAATGTTTTCTGCAAATGGGAAAAATGCTTCAATATAACAATATTGTTCATAGCCACCTAATGCAAATATTATAAATCCTTTTTACTTCACAAAAATAACAAAAAGCATAAAACTCTTTTGCACCGATAGTTTTGGATTATTTTTCATTTTCTCTGTTCAAACTTCCAAAGCTACTAAGTGAACTTCATTTGTAATTTGATGACAAGGAACCCACTTTAAGACTAATAATGCTTGGAGGTGTCTTGAATGGGTAATGAAGAAAAACTTTAATATAAGTTTAACATAATAGCAAATGTAGAACGTTTTGTCATAATCAAATTCTTTTTCCAAATGTTGTACATTTGCTGTTATGTTAAACTTATATTAAAGTTTTTCTTCATTCCCCATTCAAGCCGTCTACAAGCGTTATTAT
>NW_013668737.1:34544-38244 GCF_000517525.1 Limulus polyphemus
ATAATAACGCTTGTAGACGGCTTGAATGGGGAATGAAGAAAAACTTTAATATAAGTTTAACATAACAGCAAATGTACAACATTTGGAAAAAGAATTTGATTATGACAAAACGTTCTACATTTGCTGTTATGTTAAACTTATATTAAAGTTTTTCTTCATTACCCATTCAAGCCGTCTACAAGCGTTATTATTTCTAATTTACTAATGAAATATTATCACAAAAAATTTAATATACCAATACTTATTCCTTGAAGCCATTGAAACTTTCTGGTAAAAATTGTTTAACATTAGTTAATAACAATATAAAATCACCCAATGAAATAGGACTTACCTTGTAGTTCTTCTATCTCCAGCCTTAGTTTGTTACATTTTTCTTGTGAAGTTATCCATGATGATGAGGTGTCACTCTCCTTTTCTTCATCTCCATTACGGTAAATGATTGTCAGTGATGCATCGTTTGTCTCTTGATCACTTAAATCTTCCAGCTTTCCCTTCAATACATCAATTTCCCCTATCACAAAAGATATTTATAAATATTTCAGCATTGTTATCATAACTTCTAAGTGGTACATTCAGTTTTTAGATGTGATGACTTGTATCTGTTGTCAGAATAAGGTTTTAAGATATATTACAAATTAAACATGATGATAATTTCACTCATCTCTTGGACTGTAAGAAATATTTGAAGAAATGTGTTAGCCTTTAGAATTAAGACTTTTCCAGCCTATATTTCCACTAAAGATTTTCTTGTCTAAACCTCATATTTTTGCATTTACTTTATTGTTTTGTTTGATAAATATAATCTCATACTGTTATGCCTACACATTGTGGGCAGGACAAAGTGCTGCCAGCAGTTTTAACCTGTGAAATCTCTTTAAGTGAATCTCTTACATGTTTGATGGTGAACCAATCCTCTTCAGTTTCATGATTTTGTACATTACATTAAAATTAGTGATAGAACCAATTTGGAACGTCAGTAAGATGATCAACTACTTATGAATATCTAAGAGATTTTATGAGCTAACAAACTTTTTCTGACAGTTTTGTCTGAAGACAGTAACACTAAATGCTTGAATGTTACCCAAGAACACTTCTGTATGTTTTGCATAATAAAATGTTTGTGTATTTTTTACTTCTTTTTCATTATTCAATTTTTTAATATAATGTAATGTTTTCATATGACTGTTTTAAAAATGTTTATTATTTTGCAGGATTTTATTGTTTTGCACATGCAGCATTTAAAAGCCAGGATTAATAACAAAAGCAACCAAACACAAAACAAACAAAGAATGAAATATGTAGGTTAGACTAAGTGATCAATTAAATTAAGAACACTAAATACATCACAATATACCAACTAAAAGAAAAAGTGCAATACTAACAATTGTTCTATGGAAATATATTCCATATTAGGCTTAACATGATGATATCTGGCAAAAATATAAAACCTTTATTTTCAAACCCATATAATTAACTACTCCAAACATTAATGAGGTAACATTTTAGAGTTCAACAGATAAATAAAAAAATATATTTTGCATAACTCCATCAAGGCTGCAGCGTGAATAAACCATTTCTCTAACAGTGTGTACTTAACCTCCCCACTACAAATACACCGAAATGATCTAATACGTGTGCCTGGCTTCCAATATTCAAGCAACTCTTAAAGTCTCTGATTCCATCAAAAGTAGTTATCTACCTACAACCATCAGGTAATAATAATGTCACACACTTATAAAGAAATAATAACCCAAACTCAAATAATCATGAAACGTCAAAACCTGAAGAAAAACAATATGGATACCGTTCTTCCATAGCAACTAATATGTGCAAAATGGGTTGTAACAGCAATGCAATCTCATAAATGGAAACATGAAATGTGTAAATAACTAATGACATATCAATTTTTGGAAGTGCAGTTAGGGATAATTTCTCAACCCATATTAAATGATTGCCACTTCAGTTATTCAATGTTGTGTACATATTCCTTATATACTTTGCACTAACTCATTGAGAAAACCCTAAAATGTGTTTCAGATGTTGAAGTTTATCAAAATACAGAAAGTCTTGAATTTAAATGTTGAAAAAATCTTACCATGTAATATAAATGAATGTAACAAAAATAAACAAACCTTCATAATACCATACAAAAAATACAAAAGAATTATTACACAGGCCTGCAATGGTTTTGTTGTCTTGAAATTTTTACATGTTCTACAGTAATTCCTGTATGCTGAATCCGAAAAAGATATCCATTTTTCTCCATCATGTACAGATTTTTCACAAAAAGGCATATGTACTTCTACATAAGTGAATCATTTTCATTCAAATCGGGACACATTTTGTTATGCTTAAAATGTTGACAACCAATGGCTATAGATTTTTCTAGACCAACTGCGTCGTAAAAGTCTTACTGATCATTCTAGAACCCACGAGAAACACACTGCTAGTATATAAACGGTTAACAGGCCACATGACGTGTCATTTCTGGATAGTATTTGTTTGTACGTGCACTTTGACATTATTTTTTCTTTTCAATATTATTTATTCATTGCTATGGCAACAAGAGGTTGTGTAAATGATCCAAACATATTCTGTTATATTTGTGATAAATCTGATCTAAGTAAGAGTTTTTTCTTCTTCCCGATTAGTAAAAAATCCTTACATGATAGAAAAAAAAAATGAATATTATTTTCAAAATCACATAGCTGAATTATAGAAAATCAGTTAAGATCAAAACAACTTTTACAAAGTTTTAATTCGCAGGCCTGTGTTATCACTGGTTGAACCTCTACAACAAGATCAAATGGTTTCTAAGCTGACCTAAATTGAAAAGAAGATATGTTTGTTTTAAAAAGTAATGTAAGGAAAACACAAAAGGCTAGAAATATTTTCCTACAGAAGTAGAATGAAAGAAACATTTTCCATAACATATGAAAATTCCTCACCTTTCAACTTCTCAATTGTCAATTGGCTCTTTTGTTTTTCATGTTCAACTTTGTCCAATTTCACTAAAGGTTATATAAAAAGTTATATTTGTATGCATATACATAAAAGAATTGTATCAAAGTGCCATACAATACAGTAGAGTATCAAATTAATTTTAAATAACCAAAGGATATTGCATTTCAGTATACATATAATGATGAAACATCTTAGATGTAAAATATAGCATCAAAACAAAAAAGCCATTAAGAGTTTAAATATTCAGATTTAAATGTTTTCATCCTATGCTGAACTTAGCTCTATTTGTTTTTCTCTCTACAGAGCAGAAGCTTTGCTACGTGCTTAAAAGTTTCAGGGCTTGGGCCTATGGACGTGAGAATTCTTGGTGTTTCAATATGTTATCAATAATAGTTTCCTATTCTGATGTTTCAAGACATCAACTGGGGATTTGGGGCACTGTCAAATAGAATCAAGAATAGGCACTGTCTGCCAGTGCCTAGCAACACCTCTGCTACAGAGTAATAATTAGCCCAGTTTGAAGGACCATCCAAGAAAAAGACAACCAAGTGGTGTTAATTCCACATAAACAACACTTTTTTTGTACTTTCCAATTATTTTTATTTAAATGATCTTCTACTACATTTATTTCACTGAAGTCCACAGCTATTTCATATTTGTAACTTGTTTGTTTGTTTTTTGCACACAGCTACACAAGGGCTATTTGCACTAGCTATCCCTAATTTAGCAGTGTAAG
>NW_013668737.1:38642-47662 GCF_000517525.1 Limulus polyphemus
ACTGCCAACTCTTGGCCTATTTGTAACTTTGATACAGTATTACTTCCTTAAATTAAAAGTGGATAAATGTCTAAATAAAAAAATACTTGTCAGTTCTTGGATCCTGTTCCTGCTCTCTACCAAGTCTTTTTCTGAATTCTCTAGCTGGCCTGAAGTAGAGAAAGTAGTTTATGTTTTAGGTAACCTAAAACTAAGGCACATTTTCAAAATATGTATAAGCTTCCATAGCTAAACAAAAAATAGTATTTTTATCATTGAGAAGACTAAGTTATATTCACACTACAAACCACCAGTAGTGCAATGTTTATTCACGATACTCTTTACAATAATGTTTCAACCATAAGCTTTAATATAATATTCCTTACGCTAAATATGTTGAAAAGAAACAAACCTCTAACTTTATATTATTAGGTGTGTGTGCACGTGTGTATGTATGTATGTATATATATATGTATATCAAAGTTTATTTACATGGTATCCTAGAAACTGAATATAATAAGATAAATGTTTATGATATTCTTTATACTAAATGGATACAATATCTGTTTCGCCAAATTGAATAACCAGAAATATTCATAATTTGTGAGGTGAAGAACAAGTAAAATAACTTATAATTTATGAAATCAATTCTTACATTTTAACTTTTCCACTTCTTCAGATATACTCAAAGAACCTGAAACATTAAACACTTACAATTAAAATGTAATAATAATTATAGTGCTTTTGCATAAAATTAAATAAAATAATACTGGAAATTGAGGTTTTAAAAAATTGTAAGGTATAAAACTAGACTAAAAATACCATATTAAAAAATATTCTTGATCAACATCAAAACATACACTGAAGAGATTTAATCCATTTTAGGATTAGTTCAACATACACCTTTTATTAAAAAGGTGTACAACACATTTAATATTCAATGTGTCCACTCTTCTATTAAATATTCAGTCATACAGTGCACTATACATTGAACTGGATTTGCATTATTTTAATTATAAAAACCAAATTATCTTATTTCTCAAATTTCTGAACTGCAACTTCATGTTAGCTATAGAATATTGACAATGAGCATAGTCACTTGAGGAAGGGCATCTGTTCGACTGTTTGTAGTTAAGCATCAGGCTAAGCAACGAGCTACCTGTTTTGTGCCCACCATGGGTATAAAAACCCAGCCTTTAGCATTATAAGGTTGCAGACTTACTGCCGTGCCATCAAAAACCTTGTAGTTAAAGTAACAAAAAAACAAAACAATGAATATATATATATATATATATATATATATGATTATACATACATATATGTATGTATGTATGTATGTATAATCATATTTTACCCAAACAACAATACATTATTAAGATATATCACAAAAAAAACACTATTAATGGGATTCCTATATAAAAATAAGGTATTTTAACATACAAAATAAACAACGTTTTAACAAAACTATACAAAGAAAGTACTTTACCATTGACAGATGCATCTGTAGTTATAAACTTCTCACTGATGATATCCACTTGGATTCCTAAAATGAGTTAAACAGTTGTCAATAGTAATTTTCCTTTTAAGTTAAAACAGCACTGAAATCTACCCTCTTTTGCACAAAAGATAAGTGACTTTCTTTTGTACTATGTGTGCACACTTCTTAAAATGGTGTTGATCCTTTCCACATTAACTACGTTGAAAGCATATTGGAGATCAGCTTAAGTATCTTAATTTAAACATTATCACCTCATTTAAGCCAGAAGATACACCCTGTATTTGAAAGAGAGAGATTTTTCAAGATACTTCAATTTAAACAGCTTGAACACTAAATAGTTGCATCCACATGACCCTTCTGTTATCCCTTCCTATTTATAGTCATTAAAAGTTATTTTACAAATATACATACATTAAAATTCATATTATATTTCCATCTGCTCAATCTTATCATCTAGTTTTAAAACAAACTATAAACCCATTCAGTATAATGGATAACCCTCAACAATTAACCCTTGTTGTCCAATATCTTAAGTCTTGTTCTCTATTTCTCAAAATACTAAAAATTATCCTTTTTCAGTTACCTATAAAATGTCATTCTTCTAGTCCAGGGGGTCTCCAAACTAAGGTCCGCGACTTCGGTTTATCCAGCCCGCCAGCAGTTTATTAAAGTAATAATATAACTTTTTAATATTATAAAAACAAAAAATAAAACTAAGTTGAGCAAAAGCCAATCTAGTTGCAATATGGCCCGTATAATTTTGTCAGAAAAGCATCAGTTTCATGCTTCTTACTAATGCTAAAAAATGACGATTAAATATTTTCAATACATGCTCTTATGAGAAACAAATTAGTGATGTTGTATTCTAATCATGTATGCATCCTTACTTAATTTAACCACGACCCCTCTGGCCCACGAAGCCTAAAAAGATCGACCTCCCGGATCTTGTCCAAAAAAGGTTTGGAGACCACCTGTTCTAGTCTATCACACCAAACCTTACCTTCCATTTTATTACCCAGTATAAAAGAAACACAATCTTGTTGGGCAACCAAGTGAATTTTACCTTCTAATTCATGAAACATATCTACAAATTTACCATCCACTGATTCTTATTTTTTAACCCAGCCATATCATAAAATTTTATAATCAAGCTTACTGTTTGTATTTTACAGGCACTTACTCGTGAGTCTACTACCACACACTATTGTTAGTTTCTCTATACAGGTGGAATAATCTTTTTACCTTGTGGTTGCATCACAACTCCATTTGTTTCAACTATATCAAATATTCCATCTTCGTTTTGTTCAGTTTTAAGTTTTTCGAATCGAGCTGGAGAAAAGGAAAAATAAAATTAATGAAATAGAAAATAAAATATGATAACATAACACCTCAACCAATAATAAAAACTCAATGATACAAACATCCATCTGCAGCCTTTAAAGTTTTTTTTAACTTTTAAGAAGGTTAAATGGAAACTGGTTAAAATAAGATCCTGCACCGGATGTTTTTACTCAAAATGTATCAAAATACAGTTTTACACTATTTCAGTGAGAATGTTGTTATAACTAAAATATATGTAATAGGAAGAAAAAAGTAATTTGAAAATCACAAATTCTACCCATTATTTTTTTTTATGTAAACTTTATAAAGTCATAACATAATAAACATGTTAGGAGTAAAAAAGTATTAGATGACCATTATTATCTTACTTCATACCTTTCATAGCCATTAACTGCTCCTTAGCAAAATCATTATCTGCTTGTAAGCTCTCTATCTGCAATACACAAAATCAAATATTTTATTAATTCACACAACAATATACATGCATGAGAAAACACAATTTATTCGATATACAAAAACCTACAAAGCAGGAGCTTTCTTTGATACTAACTGTAATAATAGGATAACAAATATCAAGAAATGTTAGACATTTATGGAAATCAAAATAATTGCAAACAGTCCACTTGTTGACTGATACTGCCACCAGTAATATCTAATCAAAAACACCTTATTGTTTGTTTGTTTCACATTTCACGCAAAGCTACACGAGGGCTATCTGCACTAGCCGTCCCTAATTTAGCAGTGTAAGACTAGAGGGAAGGCAGCTAGTCATCACCACCTACCACCAACTCTTGGACTACTCTTTTACCAACAAATAGTAGGATTGACCATCAAATTATAATGCTTCCAAAGCTGAAAGGGCGAGCATGTTTGGCGAGATGGGGATTCGAACCTGCAGACTGCGAATTGAGCTTCCTAACCATCTGGCCATGCTGGGCCAAAAACACCTTAAGAGTGAAAAAAAAAAGTGTGGCAAAAAAAGGATGCAGCATGCGACTTAAAAGAATGAAATCAAAATTGCTGGCCAAACTGGTAGCTACACTTACAGCATTGTTAAGAAATATTCATTCATCAGTTAGCCAGGCCCCATTTTTTGTTCAACTTTGGGCATGATGGTGAATAAAATAAAATATTTATATGACTTGAATGTATGAATATTTTGTGTTGGAAAAAGCTATCACATGCTCTTCCTAAAAGCAATAAATTTTCAGTGGCATCGCACTACCTATAAAATGCCAAATAATATCAGAATCTAGTTCTGATATGTTATTCCACTGTGATTTTATATTGGCTGTGGTTGTCATATAAATAACTGATTTGCATATTCAAAATTACTTTAATATAACATACTGAACTCTTTGTATTAATACAACTTTTACATGTTTACATAACTAGTGCCTTCTAGTATCAGACAGATATATCATTGAATCTAAGTTTCAAATGGGCAGCAACTGCCTGTTGTAGAAACCTACAAATGTAGAGGACGATGTTTTGAAAGTCTTCCGCGAAATACTTTCGAAACATCGTCCTCTACATTTGTAGGTAAGAAAATCACAGTATTAAAAGTTGGTAACTTAATTTAGTTTATAACATATAACAAAAAATTCCAAAATTCAATTTGCCTAAAAACTGTGTATTTACCATCTATAATTGTTGGACTATTGACTTGTAAACAAATAATGAAAGTGAAGTAGGATAAGGTCAGTCATATGTATTAAAAAAAAAGTTACTTGTAGTATTGCGTATTCTGTTGTTCACTAAACTTTTTATTGCTTCGACTGTAAAGTACTTGCTGAATTGAGAACGTATTTTGGGCCTCAGCTTATAAATGAGCAAACTCTAAAAGTCTTTGAATAAAAGAGTTTGGTCACTTAGAAGCTAAAGCCTGAAAATAATGTTCTCAATTAAGCAAGTACACATATTTTGTTTGCATGAAGTAAAGGATTCATTAATTCTTTAAAAACATAGAGAAATTAGTAGAAAAATTTGAATGTGATAAATAAATAAATTAAACTTTTGGAGATAAAGCACCTTAAAAAACTATGTTTGTATTTTATTTTCTTGGTGACATTTTGAGCATGTGCTCTTTTTCAAGCCAGAAACAAACCTGTCTGTTAATGACAACTACAAGAAAGTTTTTGTAGTTGTCATGAACTGACAGGCTTATTTTGGGCTTTAAAAAGAGTGTTTGCTGAAAATGTCACCAAGAAAATAAAATGCAAATATGTTCTTTTATAATGAGAAATGATTCTAACTGTGAAAATACAGTACACAACACACACACATGTGACAGTTTTGGTCCAAAGAAATACTTTGAAACTATGAAAAAACAACACTGGTAAAATAATGACAGTCAAGTAACATTTACATAAAATAAACATCATAGTAAATAACCTATGTTATATTCATACAAGATATGTTCATTTAAGACAACAACTGTATTTATGCATTTCACAAGTTTCCGTTTACTTTATTATAAACAGACCTGTGCTGCTAATACTGTCTCTTGTTTCTTCATTTCCTCCAGCTGGTTTTCCAGTTCTTGTTTTTCCTCCTTAATTTTATTTGACATTTCCTCTTCCTTATCTTCTGCCTCCTGTACACAGACATGTACATACCAACATGAATTGTTATTCTTACATATAAAGATATAAATATGATCCATTATAAATGTGTGTGTTAGCATTTGTCACACAGACTTAGCTGGCTCAATTGCAGTAAATGTTTTGTATGGTAACTGTAAACTATCCAATGGATATTCATAGGCTATTTTGTTTTAGGATTTTTGCTCAAAAAGGGGGTATAAAAACACTCTAAAATAGAACATATTTACACCTTTTTTTTTATAGACTTTTGACTTCAAATTTAAAGACATAAGTACTTAATCAGTTAATTACAAAGCAAGGTATGTAATTAGCATCTAATGAGGTCATTAGGAATTTACTAAAAGAAAAAGGGTGTTATCTAACATTGTTCTTTACACAATTTTAACCTCCTTAATGGGTACCCACAGTTAGTGTTGCTAAAAATGATCAATATTAAGCATTAGAATAAAATCATTATAAAACTGATGCTGGCATATGGCATCACCTACTGTTTTCTGTGAAACAGTGCACAACCCAATCCATCATTTTTCTCCTAAGTTGTGTGTTAGTAAACACTCATCATTATCACATTTTTGCAATGTTCTATAAAAAACACACACACAAAGTACTCCTTTATACCAGACAAAATACAAAATCAAACATTTGAAAGAAAAAAACTATATTATATCAATAAGAGAAATAAAAAAAAATTATAAAAAACTACATTAACTAAACGAATAATCAGCATACACAATTCCACATATAAAGGATAGAATAAAAATAATTATCGATAAAGTAGGAATTAGCTTACCTTCAGTTTCTTTGTGAGTTCCTTTATTTCTTTCAAGTGTTCATCATTTTTTGAAGCCAAAAGCTGGAGTTCTCTCTGTGTGTTTTCATAGACATCATGAAGATG
Organism: Limulus polyphemus; assembly: GCF_000517525.1. NCBI lineage: Eukaryota > Metazoa > Arthropoda > Merostomata > Xiphosura > Limulidae > Limulus > Limulus polyphemus. The sequence goes on from NW_013668737.1 coordinate 44,962, forward strand.
GTTACATTCTACTTCTGCTGCAGTCAAAGAACTCTGATTGTAAAAAAAAAAAGTTTCAGAATAATTTTTGCATATATATATTTCCAGTAGATAATGTACTGGTTAGGTTCTGTCAGAGAGTAAGCCAAATACACATTTCTGCATTTCAGATACATATTATACACTTAACTTGAGTATTAAAAAGTTTCACAAGTTCTTTACATGTGTCTTCTGTAAGAATATTTCTTCTTTATAATTCTTACTTTCAAGTTTGAAAGTAATGTTATCTAAAAATAAAGAAATATCCTGAAATTTTAAGTGAAGTAAAGGAAATATACACTTATCAGAAGTGTTACTACCTGCTTATCTACCAAAATAGTTAAATATTTGAAATCAAACTAGTACCTCAAGATCTTGAGCCCTTCGTACTGCTTCTAGCTTTTCCTGAAGAACTTTTCTTAGAGATTCCTAAAAAAATGAGATTTGAATTTCTTTTTTTTGAACAGAAATATTGCAATTTACACAATTCAAGCCCAAAAAATGTTTACATGTTCAGCATACATACACAGACTCTTACTCCATACTGAAGTCTTTGCACAATGTATAAATACCAGAAAAGAAATATTCTAAAGTTCTAAACAAGATTTTTTTTTAAATTTCTAACTTCACAAAGATTAATTGTCACAAGCATAGAAGAACAATTTTATTTTCAATGCTGCAAGAGAAAAACTGAAAACATAAAATATACAAAAGAACTACTGATTGTTAAGATAAAATCCCAAAACCAAATACTTTCTGTGAAATATTTCCAAAGTATAATTAATAAGTATCATGCCCAATTTAAACAGAATGCACTGGATTTAATATTGAATTAAGGGTAATGTTGTAAAACATTCTGTCACCCAGTTTATGCAATTTAACTTTTAATGTGTACATTTCTAATTACACAGTTAATTACATCAAAAACTTGTGCTTTACATATAATACTAGTACATCAGGTACCCAAATGGTAGCAGTTTCTCACACAAACACCATACAAACTTACAGTTCCTGGTACTCGCTTTCACTTAAAAGGTTAAAGGAGATTTATATTACTAATTTAGTGTGACATAACCACTTGTGGATTAAAGTTATTATTATTACGATTGCTTTTCTGTGGAACTTTGTGATGCTATCTGTGCTAGTTGCCCCTAATTTTGAAGTGATAAACTAGAGGGAAAGTAGCTAGTGAACATCACCTACTGCCAACTCTTGAGCTATGCTTTACCAAAAAATAGTGGGATTGACCATCACATTATAACACCCATGCAGCTGAAAGAACAAATATGTTTGGTGAAGGGTTTCGATCCAGCAACCATCAGATTTTGAGTCAAGCACCCTAACCACCAGGTTATACCAGACCCTTATTGTTATTACTCATTCATTTTATTTCAATGTAGAGAACTGAAACCAAGAAGAATGAAAGCAAAAAAAAAGAAAGTTTTGAAATTACACAATCTACAGATCAACACTGATACAGGCCTTTTAGTGAAGGTGTTATTGGCAACAGTGATTAATTTGCCTGAGATTCTCTAAATAGAATAAAACTTAATTAAACACATCAATTTCATTTCCCATAAGAAATACTCTCTCTTTCATTATGTAAAAATATTCATTCATATTACATTTTCCTAATTAAAGAACTAATTATTAAACATATTCAAAAATAATATAAAAAGGGTTACCATAATGTATACAAATAAATATGTGCTCCTGCAGTATTTGAAAATCTGATAATACCTATGCTGATTAAAATAGCTGTAAGAAAACGTGATCAAGATTTTGACTAAACTTCCTTTTCATTCAGCTATTTTAACAATTTTAATACTTTCCACAGACAAAATTCGGCCTGACTATTAGTAATGTAAATGACAGGCCCACAGATAGGGGGATGTTTAACGGATTTGATCAAACCTGCCTTGAATGGTGAAGTCCCATTTTCAAGACAAAACTACTGACTTGCATAATTAGTATTAATCAGTGATGCATTATTTAATCACATGATTATTAGTTACTATTATTAGCATAATTAAAGTACTTATATTACTTCATATTCCTATATTTACAACTAAACCGACAGTTTGTCTTAGATTGCATATTTTCCACACATTAACTCTTTCGACACAGGCTTGGTCACTGGGACCAACCTCATAACCATTTTGTGCTTGTTATAGTTTTCATGCTATAACTTTTAAATTAGTAAGCGAATGTTAAAGAAATTTGGCAGATTATCAGTAAAGATTACAATGCGTTCATAAGCAAAATATTAATTTTTTCATTAAGTCTCAAGGTTTACAAAACAATGTTTTTCTCATGCCTTTCTTTTTGCGTGTTGCCTATCCAACATGCAAAGTAATTTTCATTTTAAGATTAAAAATACTTTTATGCATCAGAAAATTTTCAAATTTAATAATCAAAATCTTTATAATGTCCAGATATTTATCAAACGTTTCTTAAGAAAAAAACTTCATATTTTATCTGTTATTTTCAGTAATGAATCTCTGTACGGGTTCGGTAGATTTTACCAATCTCGTAACCACCATAAAAAATTAGGAAATAAATATATATTATGCCTCTTTCATTCTAGAATAACAACAAATTCTAACACGAAAACATAAATGTTTAGACTATAGTTGAATAGTTTAGACTAAATAGCTTAAATCTCATATCATTATACATTTAT
>NW_013668737.1:48662-49241 GCF_000517525.1 Limulus polyphemus
TATATATATATATATATTTTTTTTTTATATATTCACCTTTCACCCATGCCTGGCTAACAATACAGAAGTTACAACGACGTGGTTCACGTGCATTCATGTTACCGTATCAAATACATAAAGGTGACCTTTGTTCTGTACAAAGTAACTTGTCTTGGCTGTGTTTTAGTTGACTACTATTTTGTAAAATACAGTCACATTTCAATTATTATACTTATTTATACTTATTATTATTCAATAAGTTCTTAAACTTATTTTTCCTAAAACATAGAACAGTAAATAAAGATGTAAAGCAAATAATTATCTCTTCTAGTTACAACCTTTGTACTCAGTTGCTATTAGACATAGGTTGCTAAGCCTTTTAGAATTTCACACATGGAGAATATGAAATGAAATAATTTTGGTAGGTTTTATATATAGTTGAATAACAAAAAATCATAAATTACTACATCAATATCATAGAATTCTACTATAATTTATCAAGCTTAGTAACTAAGCTGTATTGCAGTCTAAAAAAATATGAAATTTCGAACAGACTAAAGATAATCTACCTCCTTGAAATCTTGGTTTGAAAGAAAGAGA
>NW_013668737.1:50241-80120 GCF_000517525.1 Limulus polyphemus
AGCTTAGTAACTAAGCTGTATTTCAGTCTAAAAAAATATGAAATTTCGAACAGACTAAAGATAATCTACCTCCTTGAAATCTTGGTTTGAAAGAAAGAGATGACATCCTAAGAATTTAAAATGGCTAAGAAAGCCACTATGGGGACATTCTGAGCTTCTGATTGGTTATTCATGTTATATATAGAAGTAAGTGTATATAAGGGAGCATTTCCAAAAATGGAAAGAGGTGGTTGGAATGACACTGTGTTTGATTCATTACATGAGCAATATCTTAGCAAATAGAAAAGATAAGAGGCTCTTATTTTATATTCTAGCTTGTCAATATTGGTAATTCAAGTTCATAATTCTTACGTAATTATAAACTTAGTATATTGACTTCACAGACATCTAATTTGAACCAGTGCTACATTCAACATACCACGTGGTACACAAAAATCGATGTTTAGGTGTGTTTTTTATATTTATTTTTAAATTAACAAATTGAGTAATGTATAATTCTAAAATTTGAATTATAATCTAGTTTGATACCAAACTTATTGACATAAATACATGAAATAGTAGTTCAGTAAAATTTTGAAATCGAGTCAACAAATGAGATGACATGGCCTTTCACCCGTGACCCGTCTAGAAAAGTTTAAGCATGTTTGAAATATCATTCATTTAATATATTAACATATTAACAAAAGCTTTCAAGCAATTAGTTAAATTTTCATATAAACTGTGCATGTACTTATATAACCACATTTTACCTTGATTCATTCTGTCATTTTATCACTAATCAACATTTTAAAATGTCATGACACAAGTAAACCAGGTGCACCAAGAATATAGTTCACAGCACCAATTTTCCAAAATTTTTTGTGTAAGATCCCCATCAGGAGTATCTTACCTTGGGCCAAGTGGCCAGAAGTGCTGCTATGTTCCTTGATAGCTTTACCAGCTCATTCTTTCCAGTCCCAGCTATCAATAGTATATAGTTCTTTTGGATCTTCAGCAGACCCACTCTTAAAAATCCCTGGTTAGGTCACAGATAATACTTTATATCACATCATTTACTTAAGTATGGTTTCTTACCTTGGCAGTGTTCTGGTATTTATCTTTTTCTTCCTGAAGTTTCGTTAGTTCTTCCCTTAGCTTATCTTCACAAGTATTCTTTGAAAGAATATTAAATACTAATTAACTTTAATGATAAATTATGAACAGATAATCATGAAGAAGATCCATAATGATACATATATCCTTATATGAAATACCATATTTTTGAAATTGTTGTTGTTGTTTGCTACTAGATGCCAATAAAGAACAAATAAATCAAATGTTTAATAAAAACAATTTTCTTATAGACTTCCAAGGTGTTTGAAGTAAAATTTTAATAATCTACCAAACTAATTATAAAAGAAAAAAACAAATATTCTGTAACATAAGAAAATATTTTCTTTTTATGATTCACTTGTATTAAATGTTGTTTTTCATAAAAAGACCTTTATATATAATCTTTGATAATCGCACAAAATATTTGATACAAAGAAAAAAATTCAGTTTTATAATTTGGAAGTAAAAGGAGCAAATCTTAATCTAGAACTGTTATCAAACTTTAAAAAGAAAAAAATCAGCATTATATTACAATAATAAAAAACACAAAAAGCAAAATAAGACAAATTTTGAAGATGTTTTTCATAACTCAAAATATTATAATGTTTAGCAGAAACAGAATCCAATCCAAACAAAAACCATCCATAATGACATAAAAACATGATAATTAAAAACTACATTTGTCAGAGAAGTACAAAAAGCATAATTTTTAAAGAAAAACATCTGTGACGAGTATGTGGATATCCTGCCTGTCAGACAATTCAAAAATACAGATGAAAAACAAAACAACTAGCCCCTATTCAATTTTCCTTGTTACATGCGTATATACATATAGATATTAGTGTAAAAGGCAACTCACACCCGAAAGCATTACTTTTTAATCTCAGCATTGCCAGGTACCTTTGCTAAGTGTGTGTGTGTGTAAGATATCAACTTACAACTTCACATAAAAGTGACATAACTATATACATCTTTCTTAATCGCAGTTTAATTCCTTCACGCCCCGATAGGTGGAGTCTGCCTCTAGGGCAAAACTGTACCAATGAATTGAAAAAATTACAGAAATAAACTAAATAAAATTTCCAAACATTAAAAAATAAAATACTTAAGGGTTGAAATTTATTAAATAAAAAATTTTTCTTATTCAATTTCACACTTAAAGATTTAAAAAAACAACAACAAAAACAAATGCTAGTTTTGATTTTTGATTGATTTCAGTAAAATAATTTAGTGTTTTTGAATTTCCTGAATCCTAGGAGGAAAGTCATAATAGTTTGAACAAAGGTGCTAATTTATCTTTGTGGCTTGAATATAAGTGAAGTTTTATTGATTTTTCACTGCTTCTCAACCTCACCTGTTATGGTGTGATGTAACTGGCTAAATATCGGCTTTAAGAAGTTACAGGCTATTGATCTATATATATATGCATTATGAAAGCTCTTTTACATTCTCTTGAACTGTAAAACCATTAAGACTTCCAATTCACTGAAAATTGGAACAAAATTATAAAAGCTTAGCTTTGTGAAATGTTGCTAGAAGATAAATGACTTGCAAAAAGTTTTATTTATTATTTTATATTTTATTCAAATGATGATATGAAAAGTGAGATAGGAAAATAAATATTTTTTTGTGGAACAAAGCAAAGTAGGCTTTTTAAGTCATTATGCACCCAACCTATCACGTTTTGTTTCATCAAAAAAACTAATGTGTTAGACTTTGTTTGAATTACCTTAGTAACTGTTTGAATGGGCAAAGAAAACTGCCAAAGTGAAATTTAAAGAATATATATATATATATTAATGTTCATAAATTGAGTTTAAAACTTATTACATATACTAAATAAAACTTGTTTGTTTGTAATTAAGCACAAAGCTACACAATGGTCTATCTGTACTCTGCCCACCACGGGTATTGAAACCTGGATTCTAGCATTGTAAATCCGCACGCAGACATACCGCTATGCCACTGGGGGGGCACTAAACAAAACCTTCTGATTATCAATTTAAAAAAGTTAGTTTGATTATAATTTTGGTTTGGTAAAGTTATTTTTATTGAACAGTAATAAACACAGTGAAACTGCATGCATTGTTTTTCAAATAAAAAATAAGATAAAATCTATAGTTTTCAAAATAAAAACTTTAGAAAATATAGGAGGATAAAAATCAGCAACTAAAGCCTACAACATTTGTAAGCATTTTTAGTTGTTTCTTTAAAAAAGTGTATCACTAGGAAATCTTTTTAAAATTTCAAAGCTGTAAATATTTCAAACAAATACCATTTATAAAAATAAGATATTTCACTTACAGAAGCTACAAACTCTGTAGAAAATAATTATGAAGTTTCACACTATTTCATCCAGTAGTTATTTTTTCCCAACAAAATAAAACAAACCATACAACAGGTGCATCAAATCAACACACCTGGGTCTTATAGAATTAAAAATTAGAATTAACATGAGTTCCTAGCTCAAGTCAATCAAAACCAGTATTGTTTAACCATAATAAAAATCTTGGGTTGTCTTTTCCATAACATTTTATTTAACTATTTCATTCTAAAACTGATTTTAAAATAAAGTATTACAAACTGATTTCCATAAGTTTAGAAAACCTGAAATAATATGTAATAAAAACCTTTTCTATTGCAAAAATTTACTTTCCTTAACAGTAAGTACACCAAGTATGAGAAATTATGTGGCTTAGCAAATGATGTTGTGTGTTAAATTAAAAAGTAATAGCAATAAATATGATTTGTTAATTTAAAAAGTAATAATAAACATTCGATGACGAGGAACCCACTTTGAGACTAATAATGGCTGGAGAGTACCTGATGATGACAAAACCTTGTCGAAACGTTGTACATTTGCTGTCATGTTAAACTTATATTAAAGTTTTTCTTCATTACCCATTTAAGCCGTCTCCAGCCATTAATAATAAACATGTTTTAGTAAATTGAAAAGTAAATATGGTGAGAAAGTCTGCTTACTCTGTATTTAACATTTGATAAACTGCAAAACAGTTACCAGAACTTACTTTGGAAGCATCCTGTAATTGACTTTCTAGTGTTTCTATTCGACTTAGTAGTCGATCTTCATCAATCAAAACCTGTAAAATGAGTGAGATTGTGTAAAATGTTTGTGTACATCAATCTTTTAGTTTTAGAGATATGCATGCGAAAACACAGAGACCTGATTGCAATACTCTGCCCCACCCCCTTTGGGGTGAGGGTAAATATAACAACTCTACTGATCAACCAAGCATGGAAGATAACATTAACTGGTTATTTGTAAAATATAAACATAAAATGGCATAATTTGTTATCAATCTTTCTTCATTAAGTACTTGGAAAACACATTTCAAGAGAACATCTTTCATAATGTACATATTAAACACATTATCTTTATTCAGTATGTTCCTGGTAAAACACACGTTAAAATATAAACTCTTAAGCCAGTATACTTCAGATATACACTTATTATAAATCATGTTGTCTGGTCTCAATGATTTGCACAAAACTCAGGAGCAGTTTATTTTACAAGTGAAATACACAGAATTCATCAAGTTTTTTACATCCTTGCAGTACATTTTTGATAATCGGCATGGTACACCAGTGAAACCTTGGTAGTGTAAATATTAGGTGCAATCTCTTTACCCAGTATCTGTTTGGTAGTGTACACATTAAACACTATCTTTAACCAGTGAACCTCTGATAGTGCAAATGTAAGACGTAATTTCTTTATCTAGTAATCTTTAGTAGTGTACACATTAAATGCTATTTTTAACCAGTGATTCTCAGGCAATGTATATATATATATATATATATTAGACATGTTTCTCTTTAAGCAGTATCTCTTGGATATTGTATAGTTAGAATGTTAAGTACTATATCTTTAGCCTATATATCTCTGGTTACAAAAATGTTAAAACAATTTCTTTTATGACAAGTACGTGTCTATTTACTTTGGTGTTAAATATTCTTCTTAATTATTTTGGCACTCAGATACTGAAATATTATTCATAGTACTAGGTATCTGAATTAAATATTTGACTTCTTTATTACAGCACCATTTGGTAATATATATAAAAACTAAGAAGATACAACCCTTACACTTTTAAGAATCATAATAAAGTGTTCTTCAAACCATTTTGATAATTATTTCTGTCTAGTTACATACTTTAAAGGAAACCACTATTTGTAATTCAAATAATTATTCTGGATAATTAGCTCAGCATAATTACATATTTTAAATCAGTTCTTTCTGACAATTACTTCTGTCTACTTCCATATTTTAAAATAAATTCTTTCAGATAATCAGTTCTGTATAGTTAAATATTCTAAATCACTCTGATTAATAACAAATATTAAGTATTAAGAAATAATGAGAAAATAATAATAACACTAAATATCTATAGCTTTACAAAAATGGTAATAGCTACATAATTAATGAATACAACTTGACTATAATAAAAAATACATCTGGAATACATCAACAACACCAATGATAACAATGGAGTTTTAAAATCAGTTTATTTCTGGACAAAGAAAATTTGAAAATAGCATTTTTTAGAAAAAAAAAGGAAAGACTGAACTTACTTTCCAACCACTGTCTGATGCTTCTTGAGAGTTAGACACTACTCTCTGTAGTGTGGCCAGCTTAGTTTCTAGGATTTGCTCTCGATGAAGAGCTTCCTAAATAAACAATACCAGTTTATCTATTCTGGATTGAACCAAGTATTAATATTCAAGTCAAAGGAAAATAACAAAAACCAAAGGGAAAGTTTATGTCAAATATGAACTTTAAGTTAAGTTCAGGTGTTACAGTTCGCAAGTCTAATGTTTAAAGATTTCAGACCAGATCTGAATTTAACAGAAAACTGAAGTCAAACCCGAAACAATTGTTCAAGTTACTGAAAAAAAACTTTCTTAACTGTTCTGCTTAATAAAATAGTTCTGTAAGTATGGGATGTATGTTTCTGTTATCAAAACTGTAAAAAGAACTTAATATAAGAGAAACTGTTATCTTTCATTAAACTTCATACTTTTTTTGAGGGGTGGCAAATAAATTAAGAGAAGAGGGGATACCGAGAGAGCAAATGTCACAATTTTTATACTAGGGAAAATTTAGGATTGCTTTTTAAATACTTCCCTTATAAAATTAAGATCTTAAGGCTTATATAATATTCAAATTTGGTTTATAAGCTATGTTTAGATGCCAATTTTGTTCATACCATGATAATAAAGTACTTTTATTAACTTTGGAATGTAACACAATAAAACCTTGTGACATGTACAGAAAAGATGTCTGTATGAAAGTGTTAATAGGGTAGTCATAAGTATTTAGTGTACGTTTCTGACATCAAAACTGTAAATACAACTTCAAAAAATGGGAAACTGTTAACCTTAACTATATGCATACAGATTTTATCAATTTGACTGGCCTTGTAGTGTGCATATTGCTTTCTTTTTTTACAGAGTTATATTCATAATTTAGTTAACTTAACTATCAATGTACGTCACCTACATTTGGCATAAAACATAGCTTGTAACGCAAATCTTGATAATAACTAAGTTTTAATTTCTTAATTTCAAAAGGAAATATTTAACAAATTCTCAGTTTTCATTCTTCTGTCACTTGACACATATGCCTTCTGATCTCTCCTAGTTAGATTCTATAAATTCAACAATAGTTTCTGTAGTTCCTAACAAATTAGAACTACAAACTACATATTGACAAGAAAGAAAATAAAATGTGAATCTGCTACCTTCTTGATTTGCCGAGATTTTGATACATTTGTCAAACTCGCCAAAGAAGCAACTCCCATCTTTCCCTCACGGCTACTTGTCTGATGGACATGTTTTAAACCAATATAAAGAGTATATTGTAATGTACAGGAATCTTAAGTTAATTTGTTCAATTTTGGCAAACAAAGATGGTAGCTCACAAGAAAGGCATGATATAAGTTGGGTAAAATTGTTGCTCCAAACAGAAGTAGTATATTATTAACTATTTATAGCTTAGTTAGAAAGCCAGATAAATTACAATCGTCTTGGGACACTCTCTTCTGGTGCCCGATATATTTTTAGTGTTCTAAAATGCATGTTCAAAGCTAGATTAATTACTTTTTGGACAACCAACATTGTGAGAAAAAGTAAGGTTACTAAAGCACGGTCTCTGAATATAAATGGCCACAATGCCAAAAGTGAGTGCTAAATATGTTGTTTTATGTGTATTTTTATATGTTTTGAACAAACTAAAATGTAAAAATCAGAAACTCCTTAGGATAGATAAAATTTAAATGGAAAAAAAAAAGAAAAAATCTTTATATGAAATTGGTCGATAGAGAAGCTCACAGTATGTACATTGTTTGTTTGCTCTGAGTTCTGACAATGTGATTTATTGATTTTCATGTGAGAGGTCCAAAATAAAGTAATAAATTATAAAATTAAAAGAAAATAGAGAAAATAGAATTGAATAGAAAATTGAGGCTATAAGAAAAGATAATTTTAACTATTTGTTACAACCTGCAGTCGTTCTAGGAGAAAAAAATATACTGATTTTGTTTCATACTTTCCAACATTTCATTTCACTGTACAATGATGATTATGCTACAATTAATGCTAGGATAGAAAAACTATAAAGTTTTACTAAAAAAAAATTAAAGTAAACATTAATTTATATAATAGAAAACTGTTGTCCTTAACAAAGTAGTTCTGTACGTGGTGTTTCTGATGAAATGTTTATGTGGTATAAATAATAACTACAGTAGAACCTCGACATTAAGGGCATCCTTTCGACTGCATTCAAGTGCCCTCTATAGCACGGTGCCCTTAATATAAAAAATGAGCCATGCAAAGCTGGATTCCACGCAGACTGTACAAAATTTCTGAATTTTAAGCCCCCGCCATTTTATTTGGTGTATGCAGGACATGGGTGTACACGAGTTCACGTTGCCATGACATGGAGCATTGTCAACAGGGGGTGGATTAACTGTGACCTTTTTTTTCTATATTATTGGTCACATAGTTCCGAAGTTCTCCTCTTCAGAGTTTGAACTGCTAAACATTTCACATTTATTTTCTGTGCTTATTTTACTGTCAACAACTGAAGTAGAAATCTGCTTAAATAAAGCAACAAATCACCATTTGTGTCATTAGACTGTTTACATGACACTAATACAATACTCTCAAGAGCAACAAAGCACATGCACATAAATAAGTCAACTTGAACCCTGCTCTGAGAACACGATGTGGAATTGATCAGCTTGTGTTTCCTACAGTGTTTACAACAAGAATTTCCCAGAGTAATCAGATTGCACTTTGAATCCGTGAAAACGTTTATTACAGTATACGGTTCGGAGCCGATCCAAAAAAAAACACTGCAAGGCATACAAAGATAACTGCCCAGTTTATCAAGTGCCCATATAGAGAATGAGACTAAAAACACTGCCCTTAATCTGGAATATCGAGGTATCCGTTATTGCAACATTTATTTTGGTTATAAATTTGTAGAAAAAAGAAAGACTGAAAAGTTCTGCCCTTAAAGATGCAGTGCCCGTTAATCAAGGTTCTACTACAATATATTATATTCTACGATCATCACTAAAAAATTGTGACATCTTTTTAATAGGTAAAAAAACTACAAGAAATATTCCAATTTTGTGTGTCATTCAGGTACACGTTTTATACTGATCCATTATTTAATATATTTAGAGAAAACTACAGTTCAGTTACAGGACATTACTGCTGGGGGAAATACATTAAACACCTTGAGGGTGAACTTCCCTCAAATACTATCACATTATTCCTTTATTTAATGGTAGTTGCCTAAAATACTTCCTGAGAGAACATTTTTGCCAAATGAAGTTTTTTTTATCAGTATTACCAAGAATATAATTCAAATACTGTAATTTTCTAAATATAATATACATATTATTTATGATAAGGCAAAATTGACTCTTTATTAGTGAAGATTAGAGTGCATATTATATTTGTGTAGAAGACTAAAACTACTAACAGAATACGACTATAATTAGTTTTAATTATGTAAATCTGATGAATAAATCAATCAAGAATGTAATTTATTGATGTTTTATAACATACACTATTATTAAGGTAAACACATATAGAACTTTGCTTAGTAAATATGAAAATATCACAATTTGATAATGATTTTAAAAAATATATAAGCAGGGTTTCAAACTACGATTAACCTTTCCTTTTTTAATATTATATAACATCAAAAGTATGGTGAAACTGATATATCCACTAAATTTAAGCAGGAACTATATTTTTTTCATTTTGAAGCCATTTAGAAAAACAAAAACAAAGGAAGTATAAATGTTAAGCATAATTAATTTAATTGATAAGTCTAGTAATTTATATGTCAAACATAATTTATCAGTGTAAAAGATTTATCATAGCTAACAATATCAAACATATCCGGCTAACCTTTAGAAACCACATATACACTAACAAATATATGCACATGCTTACACACATCTCGCATTTAAATCATTTCATGTATCTATTACATGAAGCATTAGTAAACATGGAAGAGTAAACAAATCTGATGGCTGAGCATGAACAATCACTGCATTACCTCAATACCATTGGTCACATTGTCCATCTCACAGTACGACAATGATGACATCAACAAATGTAAACAACCCAGAGTTAATCAGAACAAACATGTTAAAAACTTAATTAAACAAAAATCAGCAACATAAAAAGAGTTAGACCTATATACAACAGAGGTGTTCAGAGTAATAACTTTTTTACAGTTGGAACTGTTTGTTATTTATATATACATACCTGAAGGTACTGGGATAGCTGGTAGAGGTCCTGTGTGGAGATGGTAGTACCAGGTGAGGTTGAAACCACAGCAGTGGTTGGGCTAAAAGGATGAAAAAAACAACAACACATTTACAAACAAATTATCATTCTTTAATGGTTATAATGTATCATTTCATAGTTTAAATCAATATAATTTCTTTAAGATGATTTCATAACAAATGGGGTGGAACATGCTTTTTTTGTTGTTTTTTTTTACAAATTTTGTTATTAGTTATAATGCCATAGCACATGAAGTAAATGATATATCCAAATCTGTACCTTGCTTTTGCTTCCTTCCCATCTGGTAAGAATAGTTTTAGGGTTGCTACAATACATCCATGGGTCACTTTAAAATAGAAACAAAATCATTCCTTAACAAAAACAGAAAAACCTTAGTTTGTTACAGTATTCAAATAAAAACAAAAAACATTGAAAAGGATAATGTCATAATATAATGTTTTATTCCCCCATTTCATTGACAAGCTTTTAATAACTAGTAACAAATATTATTAACAGTCATCAAAAATATTACTGCATTTCCACAGTGTAATCATCAGACCAATGAAGCAAGGTTTTTGTAAATATTGTTTATATTTTGTTGAAAACTGAGCTTTAAAATAAGTTGTTGTGTAAACACACTTTTACACAATTAGTGGTATGAAATATTTTTCATTGTTGTTTGATTTCATAAGCGTTTCGAGTTTTAAAAAAATGCAGTTAGAAAGTTGAATTTTTGTGATTATTGCAGCTAGTGTAGATTTTTCAGAATAAGGTTACCGTTCCTACCTTTATATTGTAGTTTTAAAATAAGTGGAAGGGAATGATGTCAATATGGCTACCATATCTTGCTCTTCAACAGTTTTTTTTATTACAGTATAAATCTATCTGGCATATAACCTCTAACTTAAGATTCTGTATTCTAACATACATAAGGTGGCATGAAATTTACTAACTCTTTAACAAAATTATTGTTATAAGAACAGTTAAATTTTAGAAGTTTTTTTTTTTCTTTATTTGTAAATTTGATTTTCTTCTATGAAACTGACAAAGACCTAATTTATGTGCATCTGAGTTTAATGTTGTTTTGAACTTCAGTTTCATCAGTGAAAAAAAAAAATTATATGGAATGATCCTGATGTAATTTTATGCTCTTAGCTCCGACTGAGAAAAACCAATGTTTTACTAATGACAGGGTGAAGTGCATCTGATTATATTTGGTACTAAAAACATACAAGTGAAAGTAAAACAGAAAATCTCAACCACACTACATCTGCTACATCTAGTGCTGATAAGGCCTTTTTACCCAATACCAGGTTTCATCAGTCTGGGTGGGATACAACAGACACACTAGTGGTCTAGACACTATTTATATCATCATCTGGCTGGCAAGATTATTATTTTTGACAAATCACATACACACTTCATATCTTACTCTTCCCTTAAAATTATTAGAACGAAACGTAAGATCTTTTAAACCTCAAGCATGGCAGGTGGATTTTAAAAACATTAATTTCAACAATAAATTAAAATATGGCTTAACTGTAAACTTTTATAATTATTTAACAAGCATTGCCCAGGAAGCTTAATTTTTATAATTTAAAAAAAATTCTAAATGAAAAACTGTCATGGGCAATAAGCTATACATGTGTACAAGATATAGGTTTGACTTTATATGACAACATAAGATAAATTATTAATAAAATTTGGATACTTTTAAAATTCTCTTTTATTAAATTTGAAGTAAATCATTGCATTGTTTAGAAAGTTTAGTTTCTATCTAAATACATGTACAAGCATGATGTTCCTTTTAAAGGACGATGTCCAAATTTAACCTATCAAACCAAATCAAGTTATGATGTTCCTTTTGCAGGGTAATATCCAAACTTAACCTGTTAAACCAAATCAAGTTATGATTTTCTTTTTACACGATAATGTCAAAATTTAAATTATTAAACCAAATCCAGTTATGATGTTCCTTTTGCAGGGTAATGTCCAAACTTGACCTATTAAACCAAATCAACTTATGATGTTCCTTTTGTCAGTAATGTTCAAAGTTAACCTATTAAACCAAATCAAACTTAACTATAAACACATTAACCGTACTGAACTGTTCTCACAAACCAATGAGACACTGATTAATAAATGTACAAATATAGGCTAAAAAAAAAAAGGTTAGAAATCAATAGAGGATAGATATGCTGTTATTTAGTCAATAATCACTGATGAAAAACAAGAATACAATGCTTGATAAATCTTTCATCTTAACTCATTCTTCTAAATAAGAAGATTTATAAATGAAATATGCATGTGTCATTCGTACTTCAGTAAGACTCGACTTTAGCTTAAAATGAGATGCAGACAACCATGAGGTATTGTATAAAGCAGGTAGTTGTATAAACATTTGTATTACTCAGGAAGTAGAAGAACTAAAATATCAATCACAATACCAGGGTTCTCTACCAATAAACTGAAACAATAGACTTTTATCCCAAAAAGGTCATAATGAAAACTACTGGTCTGAATGAAGATAAAATATTTTTTTTATCCTTATTGATCACTTATAAAAACTAAGCTTGAAATTATGACAACTAAAATATATTTTTAATATTACAAAACTTGCATTCTTGAGACAAATATATGTCCATATTTCCATGCAAAACCTCAAAAAAGTTAACTACATCTTCACTGAAGCTTATGAAGACATAAGAATACACTGATTAAATTAAAGATTAAATAAAGAAATTTAAAAAAGGTCAACAAATAAAACTATAACCAGTATTGGTGTCAGTAAATTATTTATGATCTTTGAAGCCAAACAGGATCACAGCAGATCTAAGGCACGGTGTAGCATCAAAGATGTTTTACTAGTAAAACCTCCTTGGTACTACACCTTCAATGATGTTTATAGCTTCTCCCTTATTTTTGTTTATGTCACCAACTGCCATATTGCTTGTACACCAAGTTGCAGTTATAACACCCACTATTCAAAACTAACTGCTACTATACATTGCATTACATGTAGGCATACTACGAGTATGTATGAACTTCATCTGGTGTGCGTATTTATGTCAAACATTAGTGAATATCACAGATATTCAACATGTCTGGTTCAAGAGCAAAAAAAGTCATTAGTTATTATTATATATTCTAGTTGTGGTTTGATAAATACATTTATTTTTTGTTTCTTTTATGTTGTATTCTCTGTAATTGTAGTTTAATGTATATTTAAGTCGTAAAGAATTTTGCATTTTAATTTAGTACTTTTTGGTCTTTTTTTGAACTGGGGTGAGTGAGCTGTTGTGAAAAACTTATGGGGGTGAATGATATTGGAAAAGGTTGAGAAGCACTGATTTAAGAAACAGTAGCTCAATAAGATTTCTTGTAACTGTTAAGTATTGTCAGGTTTTTGTAGTATGCATGCCAGTGTTGCCAGTCTCAAGATCATCCTTCTAGAGGTCTGTCTTGGTGTTTTACAGGTTTCAGAAATGAGACCAGCTAAATTTAAAAGTTTTAACAATATTAGACCAGTCACCTACCCAAAATTATTAAGCATTAAATATAAATTAACCAAAAGTTGATACGTTCATAAAGAATCTGTGTACTTAACCATTGTTTTAGCTTACGCCTGAGTCAAATTCTAGAAGTAAGAATAAATGTTTATTCTCGTTGTTACTTCAGGGTCCACCAAAAGAAATGTAGCGATTTAAGCTGCAACCATTCAAAACAAAGTTTGGTGGTATAATTGTGTTTATTATTTAAGACAGTGCTTCTCAACTCGGTGAATGGTTCACTCAGGGGTTAATGAGATGAGAATCGGGGTGAATGGCAGTGATTGAGTATTATTATTTATACAACAAAGTTGAAGTCATTTTTTACTTAAAGAAATGAAGCAGTGTATTTAAAAATTTATGTCCTAAAATATTTCAAATATATGTAACTAACCTGCTTACAAAACTATTAAAACCTGCTGGTATTGTTTTAAAATTAGACATTCATAAAAATAAAGCAACCTTTTCTAGTGTTTTCCACAACATCGACACCAAACTGGACAATATCCCCTGAGCTGACCTCTCTTGCTGGCGACTCTTCAGATCCCTTGCTGAGACGTTGGTTGTTGACAAATGTTCCATTGCTACTCTTGGTGTCCTGTAGAAAGAACTGGAAAAAAACAACAACATTATTTTGTACATTGGGTAAACAAAGTATAGATAGCCTTCTTTATGCATACTTTATCCTTGTATGTCTGAAAAAAAGATTCAACTCACTGTAATTTTACGTATTCATGAATATGAAAACAACCAAATGATATAAAAATATAAAAACTATAGGAAAAATTTCAAAATAGCAATGTCTACAGAATACAACACAAAATCCACACTAACCAGTTAAAAATTCAAATAAAAGTGGCCATTTTTCATTAAATCATTTAAGATATGGTGACTTACAAACATAAGCAATCTCTTGTTTAGTAAAACTTTGCAATACAGTAAGAGTTTCATCTCTTCTATGTTTATTGAATCTCATTAATTCTGTCTTTTTTTTAATTACTATTATTATTACAGATGGACATGATAACATCTACACCACTTGTGAAACTATACCTATCCAGTAAAGTTAGAAGTAATGAACTAGCTTACAATAGTGGCAAACATGCTGACAATTTATTTACTAGTCAAAACACTCATAGAATCATGCTGACAAGAAGCTAAAAATGATGACACCTCAGCAAAAAACAACACAACCAATAAAAAAAAAGGTAGGACTTTAATCAAAGAAAGAAATTATCTACACACACTAGGAGATTAAGCACACCAGGTAGTTGAGTGGCCAATGAAGAGTTAAAAAACAAGAAGGAAGAGTATTCACTGAAATTTTCTGGGCAGAGTGAAATATGCAAGAAAGAGCAAATGAGACCTTTTGCAATGAAAATAAAAGAACAACTTACAGACACCTTTAAAAATAATGTGACACAGACATATACTTAGAAAAAGGAAGCAACACATTCCAGGGTCAAATTATTAAACACGAAAATCAGAAAGTTCTAAATGAAGTAAAGAAGATGACAAACACAAACTGTACACAAAAGAAGCTACCACCACCAGAGTATCTGAAGATGAAAGAAACAAAGAATGACATGAAAGGTGTGCAGAAGACATGAGTTCCAAGTTTAGCGAGAAACACGTGGACAGCAGGACATAAAAAATGTGCAGAAGACATGAGAATTCTCTGGCAATGGGAAAGGGGATAACTAATAAAAGAAAAAACAAAGAGTAATGCCAAAACTCTTATGACCACATATAAAAAGTTACAATGATGTACTAATCCTCAAAATGTTGAGAAAAAGAAGATAAAGACCTCAAAGTTCGATCACAGCCTGAAAATCAAGAAAAGGTTTTGTGGGCACAAATAATGACGCACAACCACATGTTGATTAATTCTACAGTATAAGATAAACAAGTCTATGAAAAGATGAAATTATGATATTTGGTGAAAAAAAACAAAAAAACAAGAGGGTGGGGTTAAAATGACAAAATGATGATGCTGGGAGAAGGGTGAGAAGACCTGGCTCATGGCTGTCTAATTCATCAGTTACAACTCCACCCACAGGTAGAATTAACAGTACTTTCTTCTTTCAATACTTTCTTCAAACTTCTTTTAGAGAAGATATGTCCATTATAACTTAATTATAAGTATACATGAGTGCATACACATACATGCAGAGGAAATGGAAATATACCTTATACTGTGCTATTTAACTATCAAAAGTCACAAAACAACATAACTGATGTCATTTTAACAGCATGTCTTCAGTCATTGTTTCTCACAAACACCATCTCTACATGTACACAAACAGTGATTCTCCTTGTACAGGTAGACATCAAGGTAGATAATACAAATTAAAGCTATATGTATAAAGCCACAACAAGTGTGATGGCATAAACTAAGGTGACGAACATTCCAACTGTTTTTCCAAAAAGAGTAAGAAAGCCATTTGAATACTTGTATGTCTACCTTATAACTGTTTGAATGAGATATAGCATGACTATCAATAACATTATTGTATTGTACCACTTTTTAAACTAAATTAATGATTCATATTAGCTTGCATTTTTACACATGTACAAGAATATTTTAATGGATGCATCACTTGAGGGGGGGGGGGGCTTAGTAAACATGGAAGGTTTCACTATGTGTCCAAATTCAGAGAATGAAGTGATGACTCATACGAAAGGGGGGAGGGGATTGGAACCAAAAAACAATATCTTCTATACTATATATACATTATATCATTTTACAACAAGCATCTTTTATCTACAATGGCTTGCTGATAAACTAAATTATACAACAAATTAAAAGGCACATTTTTCCTATTTAATACTTCTCATATCAATACCATGTTGTTAAGTATGCACATTTACCTAAGCTTAACCAATTTGTCTTTGGAGTTCCATAACTCATTAAACTGTCAATTTTTTTTCTTTTGTTTGTATGGAAGATGTGTTGTATCAAGCCTCTTTAGTTAAAGTCTACCATACAAGTTCTATATTGTATAGTTGACAGATTTTGTCATAAATTAGTACAGTCTAAACTGAAGAGAAAGGGTCAATGATAGGTATTTGTTTTAAGGACTGAATATTAAATCCATTCAAGCAGAAAGAAAAGTACAAAATGAAATAAAGTATTTATGGAACAAAGAGAAACTAAAAACTGCAGTATATGTAGTATTTATTAGTACAAAATTACTGACAATTTTTCTTATTTAAAAGCTTATAACATTTGCATTTCTATAAATGTTCCTTCTATCATACTGAAATACTATTTATAGATAGACATTTTCAGTTTGATACTAAATCTTTAACACAACAGAACAAAGCTTTTAGATATACAACAAAATATATAAATGCTACATGTCAACTACATCAAAATACTTAAGAAAAAGTGATTTCTTCAATTAAAGATCTTTAAAGAAAGTTAATATCAGATCAATTTTTCTGTTCAATAATTAATTATCAATTCATCTAAATCCCACTAATCCCTGTAAAAGTATGAACTTGCTGCAAGGGTACCTGATGATGACAAAACCTTGTCGAAACGTTGTACATTTGCTGTTATATTAAACTTTTTCTTCATTACACATTCAAGCCGTCTCCAGCCATTATTAGTCTCATGGAAGTATATATTCACAGTCTTGTTAAACTATTACACTTTTTAATATAAGAGACCAATTATGTTATCATTCAAATAACAGAGATACTCCAAAAACTCCCAACAGTGGATGAACATCAGGTAAACAATGCTGTATAAAAACCATGAGAAAATAGTTAAGAATATTTGAAGTATCATCTACGATGTTTATTGCACTTTATGGAACAAAAAAAGTGTCAACCAGATATTGTAGCAGCTTATTCTTTGGGTGCAGGAAAAAACAATCATACTGTTTCATAGCGAACACTTGTATAAAAAGAAGCAGAAGTGAATTTTACTAAAATGCTAATGCAATCACAGATAAACATTTAATTTAGGGTCTTCTAAAGCATGCGCAAGTCATTTATTTTTTCAAATTTCTACTATACTTGTAGATTTTTGAACTGGAGGTTACAATACACTAAAAACTGCATGTCAGAATGTTTAACTAATTCAGCTGCAAATTAAGTTACCAAATCTTCAACCTTTAATAGAAACTGTATTATATCTAAGAACTTAAATTATAAATTACTTTGAAGGTGATGTAAAATGCACTTGAACTGTTTCTTCCCATCCCAGCATTTTTTTCACAAACACCATCTGGATATTGTCTAAGTCCCTGAAGTAATCATGTTAAGTAGTTACTTAAATGAAGAGGTTAAACAAAACAACAGAACTATATTGGCAGCCTCTTAGAAAGTACAAAGGGAGTTGAGAGAGTAGTAGTAAAAAGCTCTGGGCTAGAAATATACCAATATCCACACAGTTGTTTTAATGTATGGCAGGTATTCCTTTCGTTACCCTGGCAGGAAACCAACCTCCTTTTTCTTCAAGTATAGTAATCTATTCTTAGCAGTCTGTGGAAGGAGCCAATCTCTTGTATGTATATTTGTTTCCGGAAATGTGTAGGGTGTATCATTAATGATTCCACTGTTGATAACAGCAACTGTAGCCATAGTATGGTTAAAAAGGTTTTGTAATATAATTCAGTTAATACATGTCAAACATCAAAAAAATTCCTACCAATAAACCTAGTTAATGTTATTCTATATTTCCTATATAAAATTTAAAATGCTTCAGATTATTTTCTGTGGCTTCTTTAAGATTCTCTTTTAGATATTTGTGGCTACAATTCTTCATCATATTTGTGGCTATTATTCTTCAACACAAACAATGCTTCTTAAAGCTCAAATTCATTGTTAAAAGGTGACTCAAAAATTTTTCTTCAGCTGAATACTTTGTAAAGTTTTATTCTGGAATACATTCAAGTTACTATACATATCAGTTTAGTAAAATGCTTGTAATTTTCTTCACGAGTTCACAACTTGTAGCACTTAGCTCTCTCTGATTGTGTATATATATATATACACACACACATATATATATAATGTTGTAATGGATTTCTTTAAATTATTTGGTGAAATAAGGCTAAGTGCAGTAGAAGTAATGACAACAAATTAGTTTTTCTTCCTTAACATATACAATATTATCACTTGTACACAGTTGTACCTGTAGGATTAATTTCACAAGTAATGTTTTTACTTTCCACACACATTCACTCACTAAGCGTACTATGACTGGAGTGTAAGCCGAGCCAGATCAAGGTTAAGTGGGGCCCTAGGCTCAGATGATATTTGGGAATACTAATACTAATAACTCACTCTTGACTCTAATCTGCTAGTTTTACAAACCATGATATTTTTTACTCGGGTGATCAGCGGGACTCTTGTATGGCCAGAGCCCTAGGTGGCCTATACGTTAATCTGGTACTGAGAATAAGTGGTATTATCAAAAAGTAAGAGAGAGCAAATCTTCAGTTAATGATAGTACACATTTTTAAGTAGTCTCCATTTACTGATATGTAAGGTGCTGGCTTGTCAACGTTGGCTAGTGATTGAATTAATGCATCTCAAGACTTAAAATTATTTTTGTCATTCTGTGTTTAGTACTAAATAATTTTATAGAATAGTATGAACAGACAGAACTTTTAACACAGAATAAAACTTCAACTGATACTGTTGAGATTAACAGTGCAACACTAAATAACAAACCTAAGTGATAACACAAGAGATGTGTACAATATAGCTGCCAAGCTCTGGGTATCGGATTGGCATCATTATTTAATTCTAACATTATTGTTATATGGCCTCTATCATTGTCTATCTGAAACCAATAAACTATGACAATTACTTTTTTTCTAAGATGCCAAGAGAATACATATTACAATCTTCCTTTTAAATTTTTCAAAGATTATTTAAACAACCTTTTATATGTACTGGAAAAAAAGTGAATTTCAGTTTTCAGTAAAATAATAAAAAATTAATGTAAATGCTAAAAAAAAAAAAAAAAACTGTAGTGAAAGCAAAGCATACAAATAACTACTAAAGGCAACTATCAAAGAATAATAACATGAATACAGTCTCTCTCTAATCACATACTCTGAATCTTATCTATAAAGTGTTGCAGTGTCTGAAGAAAAGATAACAGTTTTAGGCTTAAAAATACCAAAGTGTGGCCTTGCTCTTACGTACAATTAATCTTCTTTATATTAATAAACAGTTACATATCATGAATCAGTGTCTGTTGATTTATTGAGTTTCTCAAATTATGTTTAAAAAGACTATTCATACAGAATAATTATCATTTATCCATTATAATAGATAATTATAAATTATAAATAGGTTAAATAGATAATTTGTGACTTGTATTTGTAACCTTATGTGAAAAACTCCCAACAAAAAATTAGCAGAATAATTTCTATGACAGCATTAAGTAAAATATTCTGACCTAAACTTGTTATATTCATATAAACTGGACAATAAATATATTTATATCGAACTGGGCATGATTTACAGTCTTCTATAGATGTAATATCTATACAAATAATCAGTTGAAGTAATGATTGCATATTTTTTGTCCAGAAATATGCATTCTTCTTTTTAAGATAAAAAAAAATATCAAAAACTTTATAAATACAAAATGTGCTATTTAAACTCCATGATTTATTTTTTAACACATGTACACATAGGTTGCTGCTATGTGTTATGCATGAGTGTACATGTACATTATAGATAAAAATAATGAACCTGACAGATTTGCAACATGCTATTTGACAAGTCTAAATAATATGAATCATTCTGAAGGTTGTTATTTTTAAATTTTTAAACTTGTAAAACAGGTCTTTTATTTAAGCCTATTGTTTTTTAAACAGGCTAGCTTGTACTGGTTTTCAATTATATCCTTATTACATATATGGTATAAATTATGTACACATTTCTTTAAATTAGACAATTGTATGTAGTTTCTAAGTTCCAAATTATATTTTCACTTTAATGTCACAAATTTACTTATTTGCAGCTTTTCTGTAAGTTTACATTAACATAATTTTTTTGCTAAAATAAAATGACATTACTATCCAACATTCATTATTTCTATTTCATTTATATAAATGCACTTATTGTATTATTGAGTGACTAATTTTCAATCCATATAAACAAGCAGTTTAATAATGAAGAGGGAAAGAAAATTGATGCATTTACTTACACCATGTTTACTGTTAAAATATTATCTTAGTAGTTATGTTTGACATTATTAAATTTATTAGGTGGCTTTAAAGTTTCTTCTCATTACATTTTTTTTTTATGTTTTTACAGGAAGAGTTATCCACGTATAATAAAGGAGTTCAGGACAGACTTTGTGATATTATAGTATAAAGAATAACATTCCTGTATACTAGTTATATTAAAAATCTCTCCAAACCAACATGAAAAAAAACAACATTAAAACAATATTAGGTGGTGATCCTTCATTAATTTTGATTTTATTTTTTTCTTACTCTAATGCTTATAATTGAACAAAGTTTTTTAAAATAAGAGTACGTTACTGTCAACATCCTGAACTTCCCATTTTATTTTAACAAGCTATGTTATAATTTCTCTCACTAACAGCCCTACTCCAAAATTATAAAAAAAAAGCTATATATATATATATATATATATATATGGTAAACTGCTCCAGAGGCTAGTGCCGTATCTTAAATTGAAAATTTTATTAAGTGATACATGTAACCTTGTATCCAGTTGTCAGAAAACTCACATTTGGATGCATTTCTATTATTATATATTTTCACTTAAATTCAGAAAATATTATCACAATCAATCAAACAAAGTAAAGCATGTCTGTATAATCTGAGCACATCTGGCTGTAACTTAAGCAGTTGTAGTACTGGTTCTTTGATGCTGTGTTTAGATTTATATGATTCACTATAGTTTGTTGGATTCAGAGTTTAAATTGTTTTACATAATCACATTGTTTTAAATTATCACATTGTTTTAAATTATCACAATCAATCAAACAAAGTAAAGCATGTCTGTATAATTTGAGCACATCTGGCTGTAACTTAAGCAGTTGCAGTACCGGTTCTTTGATGCTGTGTTTAGATTTATATGATTCACTATAGTTTGTTGGATTCAGAGTTTAAATTGTTTCTTATAAAAAAAAAGACCATATCGATAATTTGCAACCAAACTATCAAAACTCATAAACATTTGAATCATATCTTAAAATTATATTTTTGCAATGACCAAGTAAAAGATCTCTGAATAGATAAGTCACAGTAATAGAATATTGTGTTAACAAGTTTGAACAGGTTTAACTGAAGTTAGTGTCATTTTACTTGACAGTTTACAAAAGTTCTGAAGTTGACAATATACCTAACTAAAACATGCTTTAGCCAATTTTTTTTTCTCTCTAAAGCTTTTTTGTATCATTAATGGACTAGTTCATCTGATGCAGGGATGTGTGCTAACTGCTTAAATCAAACATATTTGTTAGAAGTACTTGTGCATTTCTTAAGGATTGCAAAATATTTTAAAAAGCAGGTGGGCAATCTTGATAGATCAAAGAACCTTGTGTTATATGGATCCAACTCTGTTAAGAAAACAAATGGCAAAACAATGGACAAGTATTAATAATTAGAAAAATATATAATGATTTCTTTCTTAACAATGATGATCAAGTATGATTTTCCAGAAACAATAACATTTTTATTTAATGGACTATTTAGTGCACTACGGACATAATTATGATGTATATCACAGCTATGAAGTCAGTAACTCTTGGGATTTGAGTAATGTCATAATGCAGTATAGAAAATTGTAATTTGCTCAAGTACACAATTTGACAAATATTTATAATAATTAAAATGGAATAGAATACATATGACACAAGAATCATACATTGTGGTCTACATGCCCAAGAATGAAATGTAATATGCATATATGTAGCCTGCTCATATCCTTTTGAATGGTTGGCTTATATAGTTACATTTCTTAGATACTTACTACTATATGTATTTAGTCAAATGCAAAATTTAAAACATTTTTGAAAAATACCCTGCATTTTTAATACCTAATAAACTTCCACTGAAAAAAAAAGGCTATTATGATATATTAGGTTTTGAACAGCCTTGACGAATTCACTATTTCTGGAAATCCAATGTGCAGTAAAAATCAGCTCAATATATTCTGTGTATGAAACTGACTTTAAAGACTTTACTTAACTTGAACAAAAGAAGAATTTTCTAAATTCTCTTTTACTACTGACTTGAATATGTCAAATCAATCAATTTACCAGAAATTTCTAAGGAACTGAAAATGATTACATTAATTTACTGAAACCAAAAACAGTAAAACCTTATCCACAAGCTTCTAATTACATATACATGTATATGCTAGGCATAATAATCAAACAAAGTAACAATCTATCAGATGCATCAAATAAAACAAACACAAAATGAACCATATTTCTAAAACATTATACTTATATGTATGACTGCAGTGTAAAGGGAGACTTAAGTTACATTTAAATACAGGATATCTGCTTACCTTGCCATTTTCATACCACAAGAGAGCATGGTTTCTAGATAAGACTTTACAATCAAATATTGCATTATTTGGAGCAGGTCGACATCTTGCAACAGATCGGCCCACTTTCACAGGTTGATCTAAAATAAGATGCCTTTCTTGAAATGGGTGAGAATTTGGCCGACTAATCAGGATGGCTCGAGACACCATCGGTAGGGAAGTCCCCACTGTCTTTTCTGCTTCATTGGGGTTAACTTCACCTATCTGAGTAGCCGTTGTTCCCGATTCAGTATCCAGGTCCAGTGGGTCTTTGCGACAGACAACCATGAAATCTTTCTTTCTATGACTTTGCCTTCAAGTCAAGCGTGAAGACTTGATGTTTGAAGAAAGTCATGAATTACCTCACCATATTAGTTTCACCAGTACAAGAGGAAATACTCAGGAAGTCCACTTTACCTTCTGCCAGTCAAACATCTGAGTCAGGAGTTGGATCTCTGCTGCTCACTACACAAAGAATTCACAAGATATTTTATCTATTGCAAGTTTTGAACAGTAAATAATTCTTTCCTGAAAACAACTTGAAGTCTCTTCAGTAATAAATGGAATTTTTCAATGGCCTCCATATGCGTACATAAATTAAAAACAATGTATCTCTGATATCTACCGGTCGGGTAGATATCAAGTCAGATATCTACTACTTACCTCATATACAATCTACTGATTTATTCTTAAATAACAAATTTTGATATTTTGTTTCTTGTGTATCTTTTGATAAAATGGTAGCCACAGAGAATCTAACACAACTAATTAAGCCAGTATTCTAAAAACTGGATCTGTGAAAATGACACAGAAGAAAAATGTGATAGATGAACATCTGTTAGAAATTTAATTCCTTGTTAATTCATAGGCTAGTTATGGTTGAGAGTTTCAGCGTAAATTACCGTAGTCTTAACATGGTTTCTATTTCTACTACTTTTATACTTTATTTGACATTTTGCTTCACTCCATAGTTGTGGTATTATTTCTACCACTTTTATATTATATTTGATATTCTGCTTAGTTCTATAATTGTGTGGTCAGTGGTGTAACTACAAAATATATCCCCCCCATGGCATTTATTTCCCTATAACTGTAGTTATGATTCCAGCTGATTGATAGCATTAACTTAACAGAATAGTTCAACTACCCTTTAGCTCAAACAAATTAAATTGTATGTCTTTCCCCTTGCTGGCAATTCTTAAGTTTGTCAAGCCATTCAGACCCCCTTTTGACTCAGACCACCCAACAACTGTGTGGGCTACAAGAGCATACTTATGTCTATGGTTGTGGTATTTTCAGCTTGATTTTCTTGATTAGTGGGAAAAGACAGGCTACGTTCTGGTCAACACAATTTCATTTATAGTAAGAAACAACTGATTTATGGACTGAGCTACCATGTAAGATAGGATTTGATGATTTCTGGAGAAATAGAAAGTGGGTTTGAAATTTGACTTTTTTTAAGGATCAGTGTACAAGGACAGCCATGAAGGAGCAAATGGCTCTTCATTGTTTATATATCATGGTAACATAGTCAATATATCTTTACTACAGCATTTCTAATCATATCCTCATTTGTTTTAAATACAAGGTCTATTACAGCATCTTGTCTAGTAGGATCTTTGTCATGCTGAGTGAGAAAACAATCCTCTATAATTTCAAAAATAAAAGTTACCATTCTTCCTTTACTTCTATACTTAAGAGTTGGGTGATTAGTAGTATTTCCCAGTGGATTAACCCATTAACTGACGGATATTTCAGTCACTGAAGTTCTATGGCTCAGCTGTGAATGATGGAAATATCCGTCAGTCACACATATAACTATAACTCTATGTGAATGACAATAATTACAGTTTTATTGTGATTGATGGCAACTCAGTTTTATCTGCGAGTTGAAAAACGGCAATCGAGCTGCTCCTGCAGCAGTTAATGGGTTAATCAACAGTAAGTACATGGTTAATAGATTAACATGGTAAGTACAAGCACAAAGTAAAGTTGGCAGCAGGTGCTATCAGCCAGTTGCCTTCCCTCTAGTTCAGCAATTTAAAATTATTGACAGTGACAGATAAGCTTAATAGTTTTGCCATAACAAAGAAAGAGTGAGCAAGTTTGGGAACAGTTTGATTACTTGTATAGTTGGAATAATCAGAAACCCTAATTTCAATTAGTTGATTATTTTTGTGACAATAAATTTAACTGTAATTTTGATTAATTGATTTTCGAAACAATCAAACAGTAATGATCAAAAGATGAATTTTAACTAATTCATTATTTTTGTGATAATTGATGTAATTCGAATTTCAATTCACACTTTGGTAACAGGTTTGTGTATTTTACACAACCTTGTAACCATGACGGTATATGTACTATAACTCTGAAAGTACTTAATTTAGCTTCAAGAAATTTGGCAAGCTTTCAGTAAGAATTACAAGTCTTTTACAGACAAAAAAACAGGATCTATAACTAAGTATTTTTACTAAACATTTGTCCTTTAATATATTGAATCAGAGTGTTGACTGCTCTTGAGTGAAAAATGATCTTCATGTTAATATTAAAAATACTTTTCTTAACCTGAAAATTTTGAAATTTCATTTGCATAATCTCTAAATACATTTCAAACTTCTTTTCCAGAAAAACTTTACATTTTATTTACCATAACTTTATATGGGATTGGTTGATTTATGAGAACTCACAACCACCATATAAAATTAGGTAATAAATCTAAATTACTTTTTGTTTTTCTTTCTAAACTGACTGCAAATTATAACAGGAAACCACAACGGTTTATCCTAAATAGCTTAAAACTCATAACAGTACACATCTATTTATACTTAGTTTTATTGACCTATGAACAGTGTCTAACTAATAATCCTACCCCACAAGTTGTAAATCACTATCATAATTTTTCTGGCCCTCTAATGATGCAATAAGAGCCTTTAAAAATTAAGCTAAGCTTGTTGATGTAATTACCAAGAGAATAAATTTGAAACTGAACAATGAATTAGACAATGTCCTGTACAGAAAACATTGTAATATAACACATCTCTTGCCAGATTAAAACTTAGTCTTTCTATTAGTTATAAATAACATAGTATAAAATGTCAGAGAGAACTGGCAATTTGGAAAAAAAAGGATGTGACACATGGGTGTGTCAGGTGGTTCCGATTTTCTAGTTCATGGCTCCATAAACAAACAAGAATGAAGGCTATAAAAATTATGCTTTGCCTAAGTATAATATCTATATTATAATGAGTAATTTACGTTAAAGTCCATACTTCTCAGAAGGGTGGTAAATAAATTAGAGAAGATTGAGGATATTATTAAATATTTTCTTACAAAATTAAAAACTTAAAACTAAAATAATATTAATATTAAATATATATTCAATATGTTTTGATGCTAAGTTTATTTGTATACATTGATAACAGTAGTTTAAATTTTGAATGTAATAACTCTGTAAAAGGTTTTGACATGCAGACTTTGACATACCCAACATGAAAGGGTTAATCAATTTAATCATAATTTTGATTAGTCAATTAGTTTGTATGGTACTAATAGATGTAATCACTGTTCATATATAATCAATTAAACTGCACTGTTCTTTTTGCTAGAAAACTTTTAACTGGAGTCTAGCCTGTATTTTTCAAATCTTAAACTTGTGTACTTTCGTCCAATTACCTTCAAAATATAACACAATGAAATTAGAGGTCTTTATCCTATTAATCAACTGGATACTCTTGTAAACTTCAATCAGATCATCTTTTATCTTACTTTTCTCGAGAGACAATAAATTAAGAGATTTTAACCTTTCCATATAAAATAACCTTTTATCTCTGGAGTCATCCAACCAGCCATCCACTCAACTCTTTCCAATAAGTTAATATCCTATCTTAGATAATAACAAAACTGTACATAGTATTCCAAGTGAAGCCTAACTTGTGATTTGTATAGAACAATATAATTATCTCTTTTGACTTGTAATTAATATCTATAAATACCCCACAAAATTCTATTAGCTTTACTTCTAGAACACTGTCTCGCTCAATAGTTTGAATGACTTATCCACTGCTAAGCCAAGACCTCTTTCTTCAGTGCATGCTCTTGTGTAGGTTCCCATCTATAAACATATGACCCAAATTATGATAACCTAAAAGCATTACATAATTTACTATAATTAAAGATCATTTGATAAATATTTGTCCAGCTTACCAAATGATCCAAGTCAATGTGTAATACAGCTAGAAATACCCAGTTAACATCTGAAGTTTAACATTTAAAATATAAGCAAACCATCAACACACTTTCCATTATCCTGAAAGTAAAAAAATACCCTCAAAAAATAAATAAATAATAGATTAGTAAGATATTATTTTCCTTTGAGGAATCTATATTGGCTTTTATCTATGATATCTGATTTCTTTAAACGATTTTATAAAGCTTCTTTCATCAGAGTTTAGAATTTTTCCCAGTACAGACATATGCCTAATTGGTTTATAATTTCCAAGGTAACTCCTAATACCCTCTTCAAAAACTGGAGCAACATAAGCAGCTTTCCAATCCTCACGTTTCTATCCACTGTCTACTGACTTGCCAAAAAATAAAGACAGAGCTTTCATCTTTGACCTCCTTTTAAAAGGCTGGAATACATTTTTTTAGCCCTGTTGCTTTATTTTTCTACTTAATTATTTTCTACTTTTCTTATTAATACCATAAAATTCATAATCTGTATGATTCAGGTAAATTCCAATATTTTCCATGGAATGTATAGAATCAGGAATATTGCTATGATATTTTCTTGTAAAAAACAGAAGAGAACATTTAAAAGCTTAATCATTTCACAGTCTTCAATAAACACCTTGACAGCAGCAGTCTTTAAGAGCCCAATTCCAATTTTAATATCTTGCTTACATTTAACATGATTACAAAAATCCTTGTTGTTAATTTTAACATTATATGCCAGCTGTTTCTCATAAACCCCTTTTAGATTTCTTTTCCAGTTAAATCCTTATCTTTCCTATAGTTTTGTAAATCTTCCAACTTATCTGTCAATTTAAACTTCTAAAAGTATGGCATATATCCTTGATTTTCTCCTTTATGTGATTAGTAAGTCAATTAGGTTCCATCTTTCTAGTTTTCCTCTTTTTTAGGAGAATACTTATTTGAATTAAAAGCAATTCATTTTTTTTAAACTTCCATAATTTGTTCCATGTCACTTTAATGACATAGTATCTGAATTCCCTAAGGATAAATCCTGTTTCATGGCCTTGGAATTGGCTTTCTGAAAATAAGAAACTAAAATTTCATTGCAAGACATCAAACTTCCTTATGCAATGACCACTCTTCCCAAATGTCCCCTACTTTTATTTGGTATTCAAAACCATTTTGATTCATTTCAAGAAATCTCTCCTTCACTATCTAACTCCATACAATCCCAAACAATGTTTAGTACTGCAAGCTTTAGGTTAAGCCTGAAATTACCAATAGACTCCCCTCACACACACTCTGATTTTTCTAAACTTTTTATACATAAAATTTATTGTAGGTTCATGAATTTGTTGGTTACGTAATCCCTAATAACATAAAAGTCAGTGAAAATTGAAATAAATTTTTTGTTTATCATTAATATTGAAATTAATTACACTAATTATTGCATAAATTCCTTAAACATTTAATGTAGAAAAAAAATGATTTCATCCAAATTGTTTTTGGACACTGTGTGTTTTAACATATGAAAAACATAAAATTATTCAACATTATACAATATGAACACCACCAATATTAAAAATAAGTTAGTAATTTGAGAATTAAACTTTTGTTAACAGTGTTATGTTAATGATTACTACATATATAATGCTTTTCCAGTGAAAAGTTTATTCTTATCAGCGTGACAGCCTTCTTCATCAATATTTAATTCATTTTTTAGCATATCTTAATGTAATATTTTTGTTATAAACTGCATGACCTTTTAAATTGTTTATTTCTGGTTTAGTTAATAACACATTCTTTAACATAAGTAGGGTTATTTCTTTTCATAAATAAATCTGTTATGAACTGTCTTACGTGTGTACATGTATCTATTTTTTCAAATAGTTTCAACTGTGTTTTTTTTTAAATTACTTTTTATATTACTAAAAGTTCATATAATGTACTAATTATATACACAACTAACGATATTTTAAATTACATGCCCTATAAACAAAATGAAATAATATAAAACTTGTTTGCCTTCTATGTTTACCATTGAACTACCATTCATTTTATTAATACTTCTAAAGAGGAAATCACTCAAGCTAAGCAATTCACAACAACAGATCTACAACTACAGGGTGATACAGGCTAAATTTGGAAGCAGTTACCACTTTTGGGCACAAAATGTTCAGCTCCAAAATTTGAAAAATCATGTCATGGAAAAGTTAGATCAGGAATAAAAAAAAAGTAAATAATAATAAAAACAAACAAAAATGTTGCTTAGGTTTTTTTTTCTATATCATATTGTTTGGTATTTTGTCTTATCCAAAAACCAATCTGAATAGGTGCACATAAATAACAATATTTAGAAGTACCTATTAGTTTGTTTCATTTTGAACACCCCATGCAATTACTAGCTGAATTACATCTACCCAAATTAATTTTCTGTATTACCCTCTGATAACTGAAATATCCATGAGTTATGTAAACAATTACATATGCACTATTTACCATGCAATCTTTACTGTTTACTAACAAATCTGTACAAAACTGGAAGGTAAAAAGTAGTAATTCAGCACATCAAAGCCATCTACGATCTTTACCAAAAAAAAAAACAAGGGAGGGAATCTTACTGAGGTGTTTAAAATTTAAAGGGAATTGATAGTGTTGATGCATCATCTTTTT
>NW_013668737.1:80373-82939 GCF_000517525.1 Limulus polyphemus
AAAGCTAACTGCACACACACACACACACAACACACTTTCAGTAAAACTACTTGCAAGCTTATAGCTTTTATCAACTAACTACAAAATAAATAACAATAACAGATGTGTTGAAGAATACATCTGTAACCTTGACTTCCACAGACTGAATCTATTACCTACAATATTCAAGTATGTGTTCCTGACCATTTAATTTTATCTATGAAGAAAAAATAAAAGTAGACTGTCTAAACCTCTTAATGATTCTGAACACCTGAATCACATACAAATGAAACAATACCAAAACTGTTTCTCCTTACACCTTAAATTATTTAAACAAGATATAATTTTAGTACACTGTTTCTATCCTCTTTCCAACATTCATATCCTTCCTCTAGTAGAGAAACCAAAACAATTCATAGTAATTCAAATGACATTTCACCATTCTTGTGCACTTACAATATATTCTTGTTCTAAAACTGAAAATTCCTCAAAACAGAATTCAGAATGTATTGTTTTTTGTTTTGCTTTCACTTACACTAAACAGAGAGCTTTATGGTTTTTCCCCTAACACCAAAATCTCTCTTTTTTTTTTCTTTTTTTAAAAATAGAAACACCAAGGTTCAATTCACACATGAAATTTTCACACCCCAAGTACAAAATTTTACATTTATTAACATATGTTTCACACAACGATCCATTCGATGAGAGGACTTCCAAAAATTAGAAACATAACTCTCAACAGAATCTGTTCTTCTCATTCTTCTCAGCAACTTAGTGTCAACAAACTTAGAAATAATACTGTTTAATAGCTATTTAAATTAATAAGATAAATTATGAACATCAGAAATCCTAAAGCATACATTTAAAGGGCACTACTGCTCATTCTTTCAATTCAATAACACTCATTTGTCATCTCCGTTTTCCACTACTTAAGTTTTCTACCATACATCCAAGGAATGAGAAGTTCTTAAATAAAATCCTATGGAAATGATGAGTATTCCACATTAACAGGTTTTTTTGTTGTTGTTTTTCATTAGCAAGTGTTTGACTGCTATACTGCAGTATTCAAATAACTTATTCTTTCAAAATTCCACTGAGGTTCTTAATGCTTTAAATAATGCACATAAAGACTGATTCTATATTTCTAGCAACTTTAGCTTTCCTGCAGTATTTTTTTGCACATATTACTAAAGGTGAACTTTGTACTAAACAGCTATACCATTGATACTGACTCTAATGTTGGAGCTGTGTACATAATTTTTATGTTATGGCATAAATTAATATAAGCCCAACATTTAGTATTTCACTCTCATATTCAAATTTTCTAAAATCATAACAGGAGTATTTTTGAAATTAAACAGTTTGAACTTTTATAGTCTTTATAAATAATTGTATAACATTAGCATAACATTCTACAACTACTCAAGTTAAACAATGAAAGCAAAGAAAGACTGAAAAAAAAAAACTAGCTCATTAACTGTAACTACACTGCATTTTGATAGTTTGTATTTACTATATAGTATTCGTATGCTTAAAAATAAAAGTTAAATTAATACAGGCTAAAAGCTCAAAAGCACGAAGCTACGGTATCCATTTCGTTCTTCTTGTTTACAATATTGTATATTAGTTGTTAACATTTGCACCAGTTATAAGTATAGTATTTGCTACTACTAGTAGTAGTACAATTACGAGTACGAATAAAATTTGTTTTATTGGGAGAATACTTATAGGGTAAATTGAACAAAACTACAAACTAAACCGAAAAATAAAATTTTAACATTTATTCTCACTAGTAAAATTATATGCTTGAGAAATATACATACTTGTTTATGACAGAAGTTTCTTTAGAAATTAAAAGTTAAAATCAAGTTATGAAAAGTTACTCCGAAATCAACTCAGCTGTTCAATCACTTGTCTTAAATCTCTATGATTTTTACGACATACGTTCAGCGTCAGCCATGTTCTCGTCGCCGTTTCGTACACTTGCTTTCCTCGCCCCAAAGTACCGAACAAAATAGTAACAAAATAAAAAAAAAAGCATCTAATACTATAACACATATTTAATGTCAAATTAAATATTATTGCAAAATATATTTACCTTCCTGAAGTTACGATTCCACATTTCCAAACTAAATGTAGAATTGGATCGGAAGTGATAAGCTTCGTTCGAGATTAGTATCATTTGCTACGTGTTTAACTATGTTCCCACTAGAGGGTAATAAGATTGTAAAAGGGCGTTGCACACATTGTGTTATTTTGCTCTTTGGTTGATATAGCTTATCTATCGAAGGTATTTGAGAAAATCCTTGATGTTCATTGAATATTAAAGTGCAAAACTCAGTGTAATATTCTTAGTTAAGTCTATAAGTACTTTTAATTCATGAGCAGAGTGGGATTATTATTCCACCTTTTCCGGCTTCTGATTTGGGAAAAGAAAAGTTCTAAGGGATCTTCAGAAAATGTATCCGTCAAAGCAAATTTAGAGAGAAAGACTGGTCGAGTCAGAAGTTGACCAAAGCTCTCTCGAATTGATTGAGTGTTAAAACAAACTAAAAGAGTAGAGTTGTTTAAACATTTAACAACAAGC
>NW_013668737.1:83081-84609 GCF_000517525.1 Limulus polyphemus
AATCTGATATTCCAATTTGCTTATGTTCAATGAGGAGCTTTAAAACATTTCTTTAAACAATTTCAAGAATTACACAATTCAAATGCCCTGGAAATAATTCTTAAGAACTTAAATATTTCCACAGAATCATCACAATAAGGAGTTTTAACATCATACCTAAGAAAACCAATAGCATCAGCTATGGAGGAACTAAGTATCTGGCAAGCAAAAGTGGGAGTTTTAATGCAGGATACAATGAGAAATACATAGGTAAAGCAAATAGTTTGACGTTTATCATTAGAAATTAAAGAACTTTATATGACTATTTATGCCTCTCAGTGGATCAATGGTAAGTTTGAATGCTTATAACGATACCAACCGAGTTTTAATACTCATGGTGGGTACATCAGAAATAGCCTATTGTTGTAGCTTTCTGCTCAACAACAAACAAACTGTCACGACAGCGGAAGTCACGTGACGCTGGGAGCATGCCCGCTGGAGTTTCTCGAATGATCATGAATTATTGAGGAAGACCGAGTTTGTTCAGGACGACCTCTTTTTGAGTATATAAGCATGGTGAGAAAAAAACATCGGGATCGGAGAGATATATAATTGAGTCAAGTGAACAGTAGGCACTGTAAGTAAAGTGTGTGAATCACTGTGATTTATAGCGTGTGTTATAAAAGTTGTTAAGTGTATTACAAAGTTTGTATCGAGAAAGAATAAACTAATTTTAATCAAGAAAGGACTTGTATCGCTGAAGCTTCTCGGAACGAATTACTACGGGAAATTAACAAACAGGCAGATACGTAACAAAACAAATAAGTGCTTCAGAAGCACTTGTCTTTTTAATTGTTGGTTTGATAGGGAATAAAAAGACACCTACTGCTTACTTCTTTGTTTGTAAAGTAGGTGTTAAGGTTTTAAGTCAACTAGTTATAACAACGTTGAACTTTCCTGATGAAGCAGGTTTTTCGTACACTTCTGATGTAAGCTTGGAAATTCTGTGAAAGATACCGATGGGTCATTTCTTTATCCTCAGAAATGTTATAATTCTAGTGACATGTAAAGTTATGTAGATATGTCTTATCAGATTTAATAGGATTCACAAGGAAAGAGAGAAAAATTGAATGGAGGTGCTTTCAAAGACTTTGTATTATTCAAGAACAAGAAGGACTCAGTTTAAGTAATGGATTAGGTCTCAGGCATATACATGGGTTAGGCAGAAAATGATTTTCTCTTTTGCTTACCAGACATTTTGTTTCTCATTGGCTGATCTTATTGATTTCCTCAGATGTGATGTTAAATATTGTTACGACAGCGGAAGTCACGTGACGATGGTAACACGTCATGAGCTTCTAGAACGTTCATGTCCCTTCCTGAAGCCTCGAGTGTTTACTAGATATGCGGTATTCTTGTATATAAGACGGCCAAAAAATGACGGCAAGAATGTAGTTGAATTGCAGACAGAGATAGAGATGGACAGTTGGGTCGAGCGCGTGAGTCGTTCATTGTGAATTATAGCGTTTGTTTAACTTATAGCGTGACC
>NW_013668737.1:85609-88830 GCF_000517525.1 Limulus polyphemus
TTGGTTTAATGTAAGTGGCTATTGTTCGGGACGAACAATACTAAGGAAGGGGCAGTGTTACGACAGCGGGGTCACGTGATGCTAGTAACACGTTATATTCTCGAACGTTCACGTCCCTTCCTGAAGTCTCGAGAGGTTACTAGATATGCGGTATTCTTGTATATATAAGCCGCCAAGAAGTGACGTCAACAAGGTAATGTAATTGACCTGCAGACAGAGACTGACGATTGAGTCGAGTACGTGAGTCGTTCGTTATGAGTTATAGCGTTTGTTTAACTTATAGTGTGGCCGTTGAAATTAAGTGAATTTCAAAGTTGTATTGAGAACGAATAAACCAGTTTTATTTAAGAAAGGACTTGTATCGCTAAAGTTTCTTCTGAAGGAATTTGTAAGGGAAATTAACTAACGATCAGAGACGTAACAGTATATTACTTCCTCCCCCTCTTTTTTAAGCAATACCAAAAAATATTTATGAACGGCAGCTGCTATGAAGGCAACAGTTTTAGCTTGGCGTGATGAGTTGGCTTGATGGGCAACACGTGTTGAAGCTAGTGAAACTCTATACTGCTTCTGCATTCCCCAAGTTAAAATGCAACATTTTGGTGTGTAAATCATTGCAACAACTTCAAGCATTGGTGAGCTAGCCCTTCTGATGCCAGGATCAGAATAATCGGTAGAACGTTTGGCTCTCACACTACTCGCCAGTTCTCTACTTTAGTGTTTAAGTTGTTATAAGAGATATTTGAGACTATGATGAGCAATACATAATATGCGGCGGTCATTTTTTTCTGGCCTTTCCTTACATTCTATAAGCACTACCGTGCTTAGTGATATCGATTACACGTCTATTTCAGTGCCCTTATTTGCAAACACTAAATTGGAGCTGTGATTATCCTGATTTTGGTTTTTAACTCTGACACCTGCTTTGCCAATCAGGTGGTGGAGAGACTGGTCATCTGGCTCACACTTTCAGCCAAGCTAACATCTCTTTATAACAGTCTTCAACTGTGTTAGCAGTGTATTAAGCAATATAAACGTCTTTAGGAATACACAGCATGAAGAATGGAAAAACCCCTGGGTAGTTCAAGAACAAGATAATCAGAAACATCCAGGATTCACTTCTTTGTATAAGAGGGCAGATTACAGTGTAAGATCAAGTACATTCCGTTGGTCAAAGTTTCAACCAAGTGTATAGGTTAAAGTGAGTCATAATGCATGGTTAAATTCATAAACTAGGTACCGAAGAAGCAACAAATCTACATGCTTAAGGTAAACCGGGCAAATTTACATGCTGAGGAAACACTGTTAAACACTTCTTTTAACATTCAAGTTGATCAAAAACAAATCTACAATGTCGCAATCTCTGAAAGTATACTTTCAGTCATATATGTCATATGCAATATTAATGCGGCAGGGATAAAAAAATACATAACATAAACTGTTTTAGCACCATAATCTTTACTTAGGAATGATAAAAACATGTTAATATTGATACACATGCTCATTGTGAACATCCTCATGGCTAGAATTAAAAACTTTGTAAATATTCTGTAACATTATCGAGCTGAAAACTGTTGTAAAGAGGTGTTAGCTTGGCTGAAAGTGTGACCCAGAAGACCAGCTAATGGACAGTCTCCTCACCACCCAATTGGCAAAGCAGGTGTCAGACTTAAAAACCAAAGTCAGGATAATCATAAGCAAAGAATTTGAATTAATGCCTTCGTTAGTGATAATTAGACTCATAAAAAGACAATTGTTAAAGATTTTTGAATTTCAAAAAAATTCAAGCTATGGAGGAGTGTAATATCAAAAAGTGTGTTCAATTTCATGCTGATATTGATATTGTTGCATCAGCGAGGTCACGTGACTAGTATCACGCCACCCGTTTTCTAGAAATATCCTGTTCCTTCAGGAATGCCCTAGCATTTACTAGATATGTGTTAGTCTGGTATATATAAGATGGTCACAACGTGACGGGACAACAGTGTAATGAGTAATTGAATGTATGCGGACAAAATATTGTTGGCCTGTGAGACGTGAATTATAGTGTTGTTATAGAGCGACTGTTGAAATTAAGTGTATCGTAAAGTTGTATTCGGAAAGAATAAACCAGTTTTATTTAAGAAAGGCCTTGTGTCGCTAAAGTTTCGTCGGAACAAAGTTACGAAAAAAAAATCAATTAACAAATGGAGACGTAACAATATTATACCTAGTCAGTTTAAGTCGCCGTATGGTCATCAAATTTCTTTGGGTCCCTAGCCATATAGGAATCCAGGGAAATGAGATAGTTGATAATCTTGCTAAGAATGCGTTAGCCAATCCAGTGGTCACAAACATTTCTTTTGAGCTTGGTAACCTCTATGGCCAAGTTTATCAATATATTGTTACACCTCCAGTCGTTAATTAATTTACCGTAAATTCGTTCCAACGAAACTTTAGCGACACAAGTCCTTTCTTAAATAAAACTGGTTTATTCTTTCCGAATACAACTTTACGATACACTTAATTTCAACAGTCGCTCTATAACAACACTATAATTCACGTCTCACGAGGCCAACAATATTTTGTCTGCATACATTCAATTACTTATTACACTGTTGTCCCGTCACGTTGTGACCATCTTATATATACCAGACTACCCCCAATCTAGTAATCTCCCGAAGGTTCGAGAAAGAAGTGGCGTGACACTAGTCACGTGACCTCGCGGACGCAACACTGCCCCTCCTTAGTATTGTTCGTCCCGAACAATAGCCACTTACATTGAACCAATAACAATTAACAATAACTTAATTAAATGTACAGAATTACAATCACAAAATTACAATTCAACAAAGTCTCTTAATTTTACGGGACGTATCATCTTCCGTACTACTGGTCTCCGTCTCATTGGCTTCTGCTTCATGTGGGGAAATGTCCTATCGTCGATAACAGTCACATCAGTGGTAGTAATTTCACCAAGAGTTTCGCCGTTTCCCTTCTCAAAACTGAGTAGAGTTTCTTCTTCAAT
Organism: Limulus polyphemus; assembly: GCF_000517525.1. Classification (NCBI taxonomy): domain Eukaryota; kingdom Metazoa; phylum Arthropoda; class Merostomata; order Xiphosura; family Limulidae; genus Limulus; species Limulus polyphemus. Next base: position 88,617 of record NW_013668737.1, read on the forward strand.
GGTGGCTTCTTCAGGTGGCACGTCTTCAGCAGCGTCATTTGTTCCATTGTACAACTTTACGATACACTTATTTTCAACAATCACGCTAGAACAAACGCTATATCAACGAACGTCAATAATACTTCTGACTGCAGTTCAATTACTCACTATCTACACACACATATTACATTACTCTGTCACGTTGTCACTCTCTTTTATATACCCGACTACCCTA
>NW_013668737.1:89438-111289 GCF_000517525.1 Limulus polyphemus
AGTTTTTCTTCATTACCCATTTAAGCCGTCTCCAGCCATTATTAGTCTCAAAGTGGGTTCCTCGTCATCGAATAAGTAAAGACTTGTGTCGTTAAAATTTCATCGGAACGAAGTTACGGAAAGTTAATTAACAAACGGAGACGTAAAAATATTGTTGAGCACGTGAGAAGTTCGTTGTGAATTATAGCGTTTGTTAGAGAGCGACTGTTGAAATTAAGTGTATCGCAAAGTTGTATTCAGAAAGAATAAACCAGTTTTATTTAAGAAAGGACTTATATCGGTAAAGTTTCTTCGGTAATAATTTTTACGGAAAATTAACTAACGATCGGAGACGTAACAGTACCTTCACAATCACTCTGCAGCTTTGGAGACTTCCCCTCTTACAAGGATTATGAAACCAGATAAAGTCTCTAGCATTAAAGTGACTAACAGAAACGTCGCCCTACGGTCGGTTGTTTTTGCTTGTAATTAGCAATCGTAGTAATCATACCTCATTGTAAGAAATTGTGAAAAAAGTGAACATTTTCTAAAGGTATTTATTTCTGGGAAGTACTGAATGTAAAGAGTGTTCGAATTGTGCTCTTTAGTCATACGCAACTCATTGTTCAGTTGTTACATCTATTCAACGCCAACCTGGCCAGCAAAGGACATTACAATGGTAATCCTTTCATCCTGGATGTTGTATGGTCGGGCAAAATAGACATTACATATTATAGAGAACAAACAAACATTGCATCTAGAACAACTAATGTTGTCGACTTCCTGGACCACGTGCCGTCGTCATTGCAGCATAGAAACTAAATAACAGAAAAACAAAATAAAACATTTCTATATAACTAAAGCAGATAGAAAGCATATACCTGCAGTTCACAGTTGAATAACCTAGAACAATAAGTAACTAGAGCAAAATGAATTCTCCCTAATCTTTTAACAACATTCTATTATTAAAACTATAAATATGACTAGAAATATGTATGTGTAGAGTTTTTTTAACAAGATTCCTAGTGAACTCTGTATATATATATATTTAGAATTATATAGAGTTTTTTTTATATTCTCTGTCGTATTCTATAGAAATTTTGTTTAGGGAAAATTTTGAGACATTTAGAATGAGTAAATAGAGACATCTAGTGAGTTTTCAAGGTTTCTCTTGTCCGTTTCTGCGTTGCGAAGTTGGTAGCACGTACTTTTAATTTAAAGAAAGGCTATACGTTGGCGAAATTTATGAATTGAACATAGCCATCACTATAGTATTTAGTTGTTATTTTATATATATATAATTTAAAAAGCTTGTGTTTTTTTACGAATTATGAAATAAGTTCTACCAGTAAGTTAGATAAATTAGACGTCGCAACGCTGAGTTGAGGAATGTTATTTCGTACTCTTAGTCTGTAGTGTAGATTTTCGAACAAAAAAAAAAAAAAATGAAAAATTCAGAACGTGTTAAATTGTAGTTTTTCCTCTTGGTACGAAAAATTCAAAAAGGTAACTATCAGAAGGTAAGATGTGAAATAAAACTGATTTAGGTGTTATAAGCGTTATTCTTAAAACTAAAAGTACAAAGAAAAGTAAGGTGATACTGTTAAAATGTTCAGTCACTGTAGTACATGTACTACAGGTACATCTACTACTACTACTACTGCCGTATAAAAAATTACAAGTATAACCATAACTTGGTCAGCATCATCAAATTTCAAAATCTTAAAATTAGACTTTGACGTTAAAAGTATTGAAAATGAATTTTGATTTCACTCTCCACAACATTTTAACAGTAGAGAAAGTATCAGATTCCAAACCTAAATTTAGCCTTTTATTATTTTCTAATTCTAATGTATATTGCACACTTGAAACCATGTCTTGGGGACATATATTTGTAATATTTATTATTAGAGTATTAGTTTAGAATAGCATAATGTATTATTGGTGTAGCTAAAAGTAAAATAATATATAATTCTTACCTATTAAATGCTATATGATCCAAACTATTTCATGTGTTATTACTATTATTCAACATTAAAAATCTATATGCCTTTGCTTTTTATTTTTCAAGTTTGTCAATATCAAAGTTCAAGATGACTCATGGAATTTGTTATAAATGAGCATAAATGTATTACTGGTGTAGAGACAATTTATACTATTTACAAGGATAAAGGTTGTAGAACACCATACAACATTTTTTGTATATTGTAAAGTCCCAAGCTACACAACGGGTATCAAAAGCTGATATTTAGTGTCATAAATCTAAAGGGGGGGGGGGAATTCTGAATAAACATGCAAATACTCATTGTAAATGTAAATTTTTACCATAGAATACCAACTGCCATTTTATTTAGGTAATAAAATCAGTACACACATTAATTACAAAAAGATAATATGATTTTACCTTATGTCTATTAATGTATTTGGTGAAATATACATATTATTGGATGTCCATGAATTTAACCTGTTCTTCTCTGACATGACAAGATACTGAACATATGGCTTGATATGCAATTTCAATTAGCAATTTAACTTAAGATGGGAAGTTTCATTGAACTTTTCCATGATATAATTGTTGTTTAAGCTTTAAGCTAAGTAATAGAGAACAGAGCTTATGATTTTAATGACTATTGAAGTTTCTTCATTTAACTCCAAATTTCTTTGGATAGTTTTGTCTAATCATTGAACAACATGAATTGTATCATAAGAGCTTTATCATCCTGACCAAACTATTAATGACAAGTAATTTAAAGGGTTGTGAAATGAATCATCAATAATTCTTAATTTCTTTTCCTGTATCATTATAGTAAAGTGGTTGACCTTCCCCATGATTTCATTGAGTACCTGTTGGCAGATGGATTGGTTCTTCCAGAAAGGTACAGTTGTGTGGATGACCTTTATTATAGCTAAATTGTAATCATTTTTTTAATATGGGTTAGCTTAAAGATTAAATGATACATTAGAACTTTTAACCATGTTAAAACATTGAACTTTTCCTTCTCTGTATGGAGTCTACGAGGCTCTGGTATGTGAGCTGTAAGCTGGAATAGATAAAGAGTTTAATATTATAAAAAACTCTAATGAATATTTAAATTGTAAACAAATTTTGTTGGCTTGTATTCAGTACTTTTGATAATACTACAAAACTTTATTCATTCAAATATTACTGCTATTCCTGGTTATTGTGAACATTGCAATATAAACTGTTTATCACATTATGTAACCAGGTAAGACTATTCAAGTGTTAACTAGCTGCTAGCAATCAGAGAAATAAACTTTTACAATAACCCTGTATCTAACAATTGAATGATTTTTTTAAAGGTGAGAAGCCCAAATACTATGAATACAACCTAAAATCATGGTTGCTTTGTTATTAGCTAATGTAAGTTGGTTAGGGGGCTGTAGAAGTTTTGGAAACATACTGATTATTTTCATGATGGATAATGGTGATATTGGTATATTATATTGCCACATGTAGTTCTGTCCATGTTGATGATCTTGAAGTGTATGTAATTAATGTTTTCTGTATCTTGCAGTTTACAGTTTAGTAGACAGCAAAGTAGTGATGACAGTGATGATGAAGTGAGTGTGTGACACAATTACTTTATTGATGTAAATATTAAGATATTTATTCTTTATGGTGATGTTTTATAATATTAACTTAATATTAGCCCAGAAGCATGGGTGAAATTCTGCCAGTACTCACTGGTACTTATTTTAATGCTGGTACATGATACTAGGTCATATTTGATCTGATTTTCATCCAACCCACATGCCTTTCATTATACTGTCAGGAAGCAGAGACATTATAAGTCACAGAATCCAAATAATCTTTAAATATTCCTAAAATGGACCAGTAATTAACCTAATGACATTCGTTCTTGTTGGCAACAAGATCATGAGTAATTATTCAGCAGCTTTAATGTTGATTAAACCAATCAGGTAGTCTCATTTGGCTTTGTGACATGTATGATTGGTAAATAATGATGAATAATTTCCAGTAACACTTTTTTATTGGTTATTGCACTGTGGTTGGTACTCACCCATGATATTAGTGTGCATAATATCTTTTGTTCATTCAACAAAATAGAAAGTTAAAGAAAAAAAAGACACTTGAGGATAGTTTACACTTGTAAAATATTTAATTCAGTTGCCTGTTTAATATGTATTTGTTTCTTTAAAACCAACAAGACAATGGTTATATGTATTTTCCTTTATTTCTTTTCAGCAAAATCATTTGTAGTATGTGCATATGAATACTGAAACTTTTTTTTTGTTTGAGAATTTTACCCATGATCAAAAGTATCGAAAATCTTACTGTTTATCTTAATATTATATTAATAGAAAACAAATTGCTTTAATTTATACAAATACATATATATATATATAGAGAGAGAGAGAGAGAAAAAAGAGATAAACAGGACTTCTAAATTTATTAAACTTTAGAACTTTCTTATTTTGTTAACTTGTAAAGGCAGTTATATAATTACACTAAATTAGATATAATAGTGGATTGCTTCAATTTAATTTTTTTTACTATGAATGAAACTCTCTTGTGTTTTAGGTTTTCATTTAAATCTGTTTTTATTTTAGGTAGATTGGAATAATCCAGATTTACCTGTTGCTGAGGTAGGATGTTAATATCTTTACATAAAGCTGCATTTATACAAGTTTAACGGTTGTTTGGAGTATTACAAAATATACAAAAGTTTTATACCTGAATATGTTTCTTTGCCATAAACTGGGGTATAAATGTAAGTTGCCATGTTTATGTGATTTTATATTTTAATGTTATGTTTCTATAGGTTAATTTATGTTTAAACTAGGCATCTATTAAAACAAAATATTCTGATGACAGATTTTTCTGTACAATTGTAGCAGCTAAATTTGGTGTAAAAAACAACTAATTCATTAGAACTATATCCAACCTGAGGTAAATTAAAAGGCTTTGTATCTGGAAGTGTTGTATTTAGTCTTAAAAGGCTGACTACTGAAAATTGTAATGATGAATGAAATGTGTTTAGTGTTAAAAGGGTGTCATATGAAAAATGATTACTATAAATTGAATATAACTTCTAACTTACAGAGTTCTTTTAATTTTAGTTTAGTTTTTAATCTTGCATGAGATTGTCATGAATGTATCTCCAGCAAAACAAATATCATACATTTGTTAATAAATGATGTATGTATTTGAAAACAAGAGGAAATTCTCAATAGTCATGGCACTTAAAATTCTTTTAGGCAGGATTAGAGTAAATTAATCTATAAGACCTTTTTATTAGCTATATTTTTGTGTGCCAGCAACACCAAGCATGGGGTGTGTGTATACCCGATTCAATTTTATTACTCATCAGTATCTCTACCAGCCTACACTCAAATTGAAATTCTTATAGGCAGAATTAGAGTAAATTAATCTATGAGACCTTGAGCATTGTCAAATACATCAATTGAAAGGGTTTGATCTCTTTAGTCCAAAACTATAATTAGACCTCAAATCGGTCAAGAGATGATGGAGCTATGAACTAAAAGTTTATACTTGAAAAAAAAAAGTTCTATGAGCCATTATGCAGTGGCTAAAAGTTAGATAAGTGTGATAAATATCTTCAGAACCTAAATAAGGAAATTAAGGACTGATGAAATGTCATGCTAAGTTTTAACTAGGTTGTTTTTAAGTGTATTTACATTCTGTAGAATGAAATACTCTACCAGAGAGAAAAATTGTTGCAGTATTGATTAAAAACCACGTGTTTAAAGCATATGTGGCTTTTTAACTTTTGTCTTGACCATAAGTAGAGTTGAGTGATTAGTCCTATACGCATGAACTTGGTGATTTTGACCAACCTTCTAACCACAACGTGTATCTTCATGAAATAGGGCAAGCTCTTAGTAAGTATTATAAATCTGTTGTATCCAAAAAAATCAGGTGTTTTTTTTTCCATAAGGTATTTTAATAAAGATTTATCTGTGAATTTATGAAGTCTTTAGGCAGTCAGTTTGAGTGAAAGTTGATATTCGTGCTGAGGATAAAAATACTTTTTTCTTCGTACAGTTTTAGAATCTTGTTAATATAACCTCTAGAACCTTCTAAATGAATACCAAAAGATTTTTTGGGTAAAAATTTCATCTCATATTTTCTTTACTCTAACACTAAACGTTGTGAAATCATTAATCTACATGAAACGAAAAAGTTGAAAAATATGAAATAAAATCAAAAACACCTTTTTTTTGTAGAATGCAGATTTTAATAGACAAGTGCAATTATTTATTCTATAAGCTTCAGCTTTTTAACCTTTCACATCAGCTTTTTTTATTTTTAATTCCTTTAGTGTTCTATTAGACCATGTCTCAGTAAGTGAAACCCAATATGTTAAAGCAGGACAACAAAATGTAAATCAGTAGATCAAGATACATCATGTAATCTCAAACCTTGTGAATTATGAGAATTTTTTTTCTAAGTTTTTATTACCTGACCAATACGCTTATAATTTTTATATTTTAGTTACTTTTGTTCAAAATATATAATATATATACCAGCACTTAGCTGGTATGGAACTAATTGTGCTCCGGAACATACGTTGATAAGACTATTTTTTTCTCACTATGTTGGCTGTTCACAAAATAATTCATGTAGTTTTCAAATATGCATTTTATAACACAAAATGTATATCAGGCCCTCTAGAATACAATGTCAAAAAACCTACTAATTTATCTGGTTTTCTAATTAAACTATAAATATGTAAAAAAAATGCCATTTCTGCTCAGAGTATTAACTTCATTCAATATACAACAATATTTTCTTGGATACTGTCATCTCTACCCACTGAAATATAAATAAAGGAATGTATGAAGGTAATATGTTGAATTTATTCTGTCCATTAGTTATAATTGTGTCCAGTAGCAGTTTCAGAGAGAATTATAGACATGTATTGAAAGACAGAAAGAGATGGGAGAGCATGTCATGTGGGTGTGACAAATATAATGATATCTCAGTAAAGAAAAATGACTGGATTTTAAAATTTTATATTCTGGCTTGTCAATATGTATTGTTTGTGTCTCTAATTAGTTTGACACGCTGAAATCCATATAAAGGAAGAGAGAAAAACTAAGATGGGGAATTCAGAGTTCAGATGTGTTGTGTGTCACAGGAAAATGAAAATTGAGAAATTATTTACATATTTCTCTTTGAAATTAAAAAATAAAATGTAGATAATATAAAAATTTTGATGTCACTTATTGATATACATTGTTAATAAAATAATTTAATTAAATTTTGAACGTAACTGTAAAAAAATTTCTGACATGCACCTTTCAACCTTCCCATATGTATAGGGTTAGTGGAATTGATTAATTGTTAGGTTCATTAATTGATTACATTCTACTAATCAATTATTCTCACATGAGACTTTGATAGTTGTAAGAATAAAAAATAGTAATAATTCAAAACACTAATTTTGCTCAGTTGATGTTTTGGTCAGTCATGACACTAACTGATTAAGCTGGACAACTTTGAATTAATCAAAAGTAATAGAGAACTCATAATGGTAATATTTTGATTATATAGATAGAATAATCAAAAATAGTAATAATCAGATATTCAAATTTTGATTAGTTGATTATTTTTGTAATGTTTAATCAACTTAATCGTACCTTTGATTAAGTGATTATTTTAAATATCACCAGTTGAAGAAATTGGTAATTGATTAATCAAGTTAATTACCCAGCTCTAAAAAATAAGTAAGGTATTTGCAGATTTGGTAAATAAGGCATTTAACTACAAATTAATATCAAATGTAGAAAAATAAGGAAAATAAAAGAAATATTTCTTGAAAAAATTTAACAGCAAACAATGGTAGAAAAGTGAAAGAATATTACAAATTTATGTGGACTAGTCTTCTGCCCATTGTATCAAAAGAGTATACCACAGAACTTTCCATGTTGGTACATTTGCTCATGAAGAATCTGTCATTTATTTCTAGTTCATGTTTGACTGCCATCCATCTTTGCTTTATTGCTATTATTATGAGAAGAATCTCTTTTAATGATTGTTTTCCATTCTTAGACTCCTGTCTTTCCTGATCTTACTAGAAGAGTGGAAGACAGTATCGAAGAACTTGGAGGACACGTGTTTCCTAAGCTAAATTGGAGTAGCCCAAGAGATGCCTCATGGATAGCTCTGAACAACAGCACTTTGTGTAGAAATTTTTGTGATATCTGTTTACTACTGAAGAGTTCAGATTTTATTGCCAATGATCTGACAGATCCGTAAGTAGGTGGTTTCTAACCATTTTACATTAACTTAAACTAAAAATCTCAGAATAATTATATTTAGAGACCTATGGTAAGATAGTTCCATGGATCATGATAAAGTTATTATAGAAGCCCAAAAAAATAACCTAAAGGCTTGGGTGCTTTGAAAGAGAATTTGTCTTTGGGTAGTGGTAATGAAGATTGACTTATCAGAAACACTAGAGATTTAAAGTATTTTCAGCTTATTTGATTTTTATGTTGTAATTCAAGTATAACATGACAATTGTTAATAATATGTAATAGATTAATAATCCTGAAAAAGTTCCTTAAATGATGATTATTTCAAGGTTGTGGATTTAACATCATCTGTATTTACTGGAAAGAATAATATATATGCATTTTTCAGAGCCTTCATTTAAACATAAGATTTTAGGTTTTTAAATGTATCATAAAATTAGTCATGCTGAGCTGGATATTCAATGAAACAGCTTGACAAGTTAATAAAATTTTGGAATTTTCAGTTTGAATTTTTTTTTTATGGTTTATTTTCATTGATTTCTTGTCACATTACACACCTATATCAGTCTTTCCACTTTCCATATATCATTGACTGATACAGTGACACCTAGGTGCTTTACAATTTCAGTTTTAATGTGACATTTGCATATTTTGAATACTGCTGTATCATAAGTACTTATTATAGCAGGCATTTCCTAGCTGCTTATCTCGCACTGTAACTTTATTGGATCATCTTGTTTATGTTTCAAGTAAACTAGTTTCTAACTTTCATATATTAGGTCGGGAAGAAATTAGTGTCATATTTTAAAACACTTTTATTAACCACCACCCAAAAAACGTACATCACGTATAATAGTTAAACGAACCATCTAAATGTCACGTTAGTGTAGCCCATATAATGTGTAAAGTTTAGTATACTCTAATTCCATATAAGGATGGCACACAACAGGATACACAATCGGCATGTAATTCTATTTGAATACAAGCAGGGAAACAAAGCCCTTCATCAGAAACACCCTTCACTCGTCAATCGAAAAGGTGTTCTTCTCCAAGACAATGCACGTTTGACACAACACAAGATTATGGAGTTGGGTTGGGAAGTTTTCCACCATCCACCATATTCTCCAGATATGGCACCATCGGATTAGCATCTTAATGGGAAAACATATGCAAATGTGAAAGGTGTTAAAGAGGACATCGACATGTTTTTTGCTTCATAGCCAAGTGATTTCTTTAATCAGGATGTTAACAACCTGATTGTAAGGTGGAAAAGTATCATTGATCAGAATGGAGACTTTTTCATTTACTAAAAGTTGTTTGGGTTTTTCATAAAAAAAATCCACATTAATTTCTGTATATGTTAAATTCAGATGCTGTTGAGCTGAGAAGTGTGTTCTTACTTACACCTTCTTCAAGTGTTTGTGAATGTTCCCATTAAAGATGTATCTTATGCTTAATTTCTTTTTAATTGCATATTCTTCATAGAACTAGCTTTATAGTCAGTTAATTAAACCTTGGATTTTTGTTATGATACCCTACCTCAACTTGTGCTGCCCTCTATTTGTGCAATTTTTGCTTGCCACTAGCCTTGATGCTCCCAACTACCCTCACATAGTTATACATGGTATAGCTGTGCTGTAGCATGCAACAAACCTCCACCAATAGGACTGCAACATACCCTCCTAGCACAGCTGACTCCCTCTATACTGTTAAGCACTATCAACGCTTCTCAATTTTTCATTTGTGTGTAAAGAGGTGTATTTTATTTTGCTTGTGAACTTTTTAGATTAAAGCTTTTTTCATTGAAATTATCTACAAAGACATTGTTTCACAAAAGTCACTAACTTCCACTTTGTGTTATGTGAAACAACACTACTTTGTTCACTTTAGCCTAACAACTACATTGGTGTTGGGTTTGTCTTTTGGGAGAGGTGACAATTTTTGTGTGGCAGAAGATGAAGTCTTTCATGTGACCTGAACCTTCTTTAGTTCCTGACATACCTCTGCCTATGTTTCTTGTTTGTGACAGAAGGGATTTTGCCAGTTTTTTTACCACCTACTTTTGCCTCATATTATACCCATATTGTCTTTTTCCAAAACATACACATCTCCACTGACACTAATAGCTATTTCATGATCTTCATTTTTTTCCATCTAACGTTGTGTTTGCTTGCTCCTGTCTTTATATACCACACTCGACTGTCCTCGGCAATATCTAATTTGCAAAACTTTAAGCTGGCCCTCACATGCCTTCTATGCAGGTACTGTATATAAGCCTTGTATACAGACAATAAAATCACTTTTCCTTGACAAAGCACGAGCATTCAGACTCGTGTCTAGTGATTTACATTTTTGTAGTTTTTGCTTTCTAATAATCAGGAATTCTTTGTTTTGTTATCCAGAGATATATTTCATTGAATTTGTTTTTTCCTACAAATATATTACAAAAAAAATGGATATGAATTCTCGTGTAATGGTTTCAAGGAATGAAGCTGTTGATTCGGGAAGAGATGGAGTCCTTCATGTGGTCTGGTGGTATCTCTCTGGGAGTTGCTGATTTGAATTTTCATTCTGAAATGGGATATTTTGGAGAGAATTTAGATTCCCTGTTTCCTGCTCCTTCTTTCACTGGAGCTTTCTCTCCTGAGGACTCATGTGATCAGCCACCTTCTGCCTAATAGGGTTGTTTTACATGCTTTATCACGTTATTCTTTCAAACCCATGGCCTCCTGTTCATTATATCACTTTTCCCTCACAGTTTATTTTTGATTGCTGTTAGCTTCCGAACGCCGCCGTCCTGATTTATTTGCCATTTATGTTCAGCAGACTATCATTCTACCTATGTTTTGCTCTATCCCAACTGATCATTATTCCAAAAACTCTCACTGCCAGAGATGGAAACAAATCTTTTTCTCCTATTCATTTACCTGGAATTTCTGATCTCTACTGTAGATCAGACCTGGATCGTTTGTCATGTCCCATCAGGGTGCTCAGATGTTATGTGGTTCGTATGGAACCATTTCTCTAGGAACAGACTTTTTATTCATTGGGATCCTGCAGTGTCCAGGGATTTATCACCTGTTACTTGGTTTCGGTTGGTTTCAGATGGTTTCGGAAGGTGATCCATGTTGCGTAATCGGGCTTATCTGTTAACGATCGCAATATGCTCCACATCACCTCTCACCAGATTCGACACCATTACTCTTGCACTGACTTTTCACTTCTGTCATCCATTAGATGTGGGCATGTGGACTACACCCACTTACTTTCGTTGCACATTTTCTTCATCTTCTGCCCATCTCTTTTTTTTTTCCAAATATCGACTTCCTGTCACCATACTACATGCCCCTTAATGACTCTGAATGGGTAAGTTTTTTTTTATATGTCTTACCTTTACAGTGGCCTATTTCTACATCTCTGGATCCTGTACTGTGACGAGTGGTGCCTGTCCAGTTATACTTAACTCTAAGTTTGCCCCATACTGCTGTATGGGTCTAGAACTCTCACTGAAGAGATAAGGGTGTTTGACAGTTCTGCTAGAGGCTGCTTCACAGTATCTTGCTTCATAAATAAAGCTCACGCCAGACTGTACCAACTCATGGACTATCATGAGTCAAGATTGCTTATCATCTCTCCGGTCCTAGTTGAATAAACTGAGACCAGCCTGTCTTTCAAAATAGGGTTTTTGTGGTCACCTATTGCACTGTCTTACAGTGTTGCATTCCTCCAAACTCTCCACCATGTTGTTCCCTCCCTCTTCCAATAGAGTATGATAATCCTTGCGACTTACCAGTTCCAAGCCAGTGGGGTTATGGACTTTGGCCTCCTGAGTGTAACCAATTGCACTCAGTTGAGAGTAGGGTCTGGTGTAGATGGTGAGTACTCTCCTTCTACTATAGACCAGAAGACAAATATCCTATGCAGCCTGGTTTTGGTTTGTACAGATCCACCACATCCCCCATCTTACCGTTGCCTGGATGTAGGTTCAAGGGTGGTCTGGTGTTGGATTGGCATAGGACCAGTCAATATAAGTCCTCACACATGTGGTTGGTAGAGACCTTCCTCCTACCAAGGAAGTGATGAAAATTTCTTGATGGCACTTAGGTTTGGAATCATGACCCACCACGTTTGTATTGTCCCTTCCTACCATAACCTGGATGTTGGGTTCCCATGTGGCCTGATGCTGGTTATTTACTGAGTCTGCACAAATGTGCCCTGGCTAGGTTGTCAGAATGGAAGTTGTTTTAACTTCTGCTTCCTGGACAGTGGGAATCCACCTCCTACCATTGACCAGAAGACAAGTACCAGATGGTTTTGGACTAGAATTTATCCACCAAATATGGTCTGACATGCCCTAGTCATTCTACACCATCTGACATGTCCAATTACAAATTGGATGTGCATCTTTTTCATCCGATTTAGTGACACATATCTTTACAAGAGGCGAAGAGTATACCTGGTACAGATGGGGTGCTGTCTCCCACGAGTGTGACCCCATATGTTAGGGTATCATACTTCATGGTTTCTCTTTGGGTGCTTTTCGAAGAATGCTCATCTGGGTAACTTTTGCACCAGTCCATCTACCATTTCAATTATGGATTCTAGCTATTTATGATCAGAGGTATAGTATCATATCTGAAATTAACATTTTCTTACACTGAAAATGTATTTCTGATAAATACCTGTCTCTTCTCAAACTTCTCACCCATCCTCCCCACTTCTGGTGCATCCAAATCTCGAAGTGATGATAGTGCTTAACAGCGTGGAGGGAGTCAGCTGTGCTAGGAGGGTATGTTGCAGTCTTATTGGTGGAGGTTTGTTGCATGCTACAGCACAGCTATACCATGTATAACTATGTAAGAGTAGATGGGAGAGTCAAAGCTAGTGTCGAGCAAAAATTGCACATAAAGAGGGCAGCATAAGTCAAGAAAATATATTATGTGAACAGAGGTAAGTATCTATCGGAAATACATTTTCAGTGATGAAAATGTCACTGTTTATTTATAAGCTCATTAAAAAGTAAATTCTTAGTTTAGCATTTGGAGGTTTGGTACTTATATTTTAGATTGATGGTCAGTCAGTCATTTAAGTTCTTTGGAGCAGTGTTTTTATACTTTATTTAACTACTAATCATCTTATAACAGAATGAAGAACCATAAGACCACTAGATTGTGAATGCTCCGGTGTACACTTATATTCAGTATGGTTAAAATCTTTTTAACCTTCTTTACATTGTTGTTATTCAACAGTACATTTTATTATTACTGTATAATGTATTTTTTAGATTTAAATTCTGTGACGATAGACTAGAAAGAAGTGGTCTTACCTATTCATCAGACCCCATTGTTGCTTGTCAAGGTTTTCAATATCAGCTGGTCCTTAGAAAGTGGATAGAAATAGATCCAAGCATGGAGTTCCGATGTTTTGTAAAAAATGATAAACTTATTGGTAAGTAGCATCTCAACATGAGTCAATCAAGTAACCATCTGTATACGGGTTTTGCCAATTTTATTGACCTTGTAACAACTCATAACAGGAAACTATATGGATATTATAATTCTGAATGTACTAAGTGTATCTTCATCAAATTGGGCAAGATTTTAGTAAACATTAGAAGTATATTGTACACTAAAAGGTTTTTGAATAAATTTTTTAGTAAAGTTTTATTGGTGAATTTAAAAAGCCTTTACTGAGGCAGTCCAATTGAAAGGAATATTTATATTAAGAATAGAAATACTTATTTTCATCTTATGGCTTTCATATTTCATTTTGATAACCTGTAGAACATCGTAAGTGAATGAGAAAAGTTGTTATTGTAGAGAACTTTATATTTTGTTTGTTATTTGTTTACTCTAATACAAATTGTAGCAAACTCATCAGTATATATATGAAATTAACCCTTTTGCGGCAAGCTTGTGCAATTTGTGGAAATCAAGTCCCGAATTTTACTTGTACAACAGTACATATGGTAACTCTGAGATTTCTTAATGTAGCAAACTAATCAGTATATATATATGAAATTAACCCTTTTGTGGCAAGCTTGTGCAATTTGTGAAAATCAAGTCCCAAATTTTACTTGTACAACAGTACATATGGTAACTCTGAGATTTCTTAATGTATCCTCTCAAAAACTGGTAATATTTTGTAAAAGATCATAAGTATCTTGTAATAATTGTTTTTACTAAAAATATTATTTTTCTATTGTAGTTACTTGCATTAAAACTATAACAAATCAAGTGCAAGGTGACTTTCATTTTAAGTATAAAAATACTTTTCTTCGTCTTATAGTTTTCATATTTCATTTGCATAACCTCTAAACCTCCTAATAGGATATCAAAAGTTTTTAAAGGTAAATATTTATATTTTACTTTTGTGTTCTTTACCATATCACTAACTCTAGCAATTATCAACAACATACAATGCAACAAAATAATTAAAATTAGGAAATAGACAAAAAAATACATATCTTTTAATTTTTTATAGAATATCTTTAAACATGTTTCTTTTGTTAGATTCATAATTTCAGGTCTTTTCCTTTTCACATATAGTTAATTTTTAATGTTTTCTTTTCTTGTCCTTTACCACTTATTAATTATTTTGACACAAGTTAGTTGTGCCCTCGAGGTTATTATGGTTTCTTTTGGAGACATGTGCAACTATAACATACTTAGGTAAGAAACAACCGTAAGTGCAATAGTCGATCAAACAGCCAACCATACAATAGTCAATTTCATGTACTCCATGATGACAACTTGGCTCCAATTTCAAAATAACCATTGGTAGATTATACTGTAAAATGAACTCTTTCTAATGATTATACACATGTGTATGTAGCATCTACATGTAGGTTATAAAGCTCACACAAATCTGTTGAAGGTGGATGTGGCACCTGTCAGGGGTTGAAAAATTTATTATTTGTTTCAACTATATTCATTCAGAGAACTTTGAAATGAACGAGTCAAAAGGTTATGTAAGCAACTTATCACCTAGACATAACTCTACTCAACTACCATTGTATTGTTGAAGATACAGAGAGCCAAAATAGAGAATTTTTATAGTTCATTGATCATGTGACAATATGTCTGAAGTTTAGTTTGAAATAAAGGACTTAAAACTTAGATGAAATGAAACTTTGAATCCTAACATACATTATTAATTTCATTCACATACATTGATAGTAAAGGTGTTTAATTAAGTTTTGAATGTAACACAGTGATCTGTGCAGAAAAGCATTTACAGGAGTTTCTGTTGCGAAATGGTTAAAAGTTGAAATATATGAAATAAAATGAATAATGTTGTTTTTTATTCCTAGAATGGCTGTAGTTTGTAACAGACAATTATAATTATTTATCCTAGCTTCTAACATTTTCACATAAGCTTTCTTTTAATTCTAAGTTTTTTCTTATACATTTGGACCCTACTGCATTTAAAAAGCAATAAATCACAGTGGTAGCTCATTTAGGGTAAGCAAACAAATAGACTACAGTCGCATGCATACCATGAACCCACCTTACTCATCAACTGAGCTTGTGAAATTTTCAAATTTTATTTAAGTTTTGCTACCTAGCCTAAGAAGTTTTTAATTTTAGTTTAGTTTTAACAAATAATGTATAACAAATATAAAAAATATACATTAAAAATTACATTTAATATTTGCACAAAAATGAAGTAATTTTTGCATATGAGTAGAACTTCTTGGTAAGTCTTGTTGAGTAGTAAATTTAGGTGTCCAAAAAAAGAATTAATTTTGCTTTCATCTATGCATGTTAGAGAGCAAAAAATATATCAGTCACTGGAATAGAATGTTCAAATACTATAATTAATCTATCTATTAAAGTAAGCCATTAAATAGCTCAGAAAAAATCCCTTTAACTGCTTGGAGTTGAACAACAAAAATATCAGATAAAGAATTTAATGCCAACTGTGTATGCATTATCACCAAAAAGAAACAATTGCAATAAGCTTTATATAAAGGAGAATCTGCTCTTTCTATTGGTTATAAACATGTCCATCAGCCATGCAGATGTGTGTGTATGTATATATATATATAACTGTTTTGAAAGGCAGGACAGATGAAAGATGCTTCTTTGGTGGGCTTGACATATTTATTGATATCTCAGCAAATAGGGGAGGTATGAAGTTCAACTTTTATATTCTTGCTTATAATTATATATAGTTTGTATTTCTAATTTGTTGGAAATTCTTAAAAGCCATATTATCAAAGATTTGTAATGGTGACAGAGAAGTGAAGATTGATAATTTTTAAGCATTTCCTTTTGAAATTAATAAATTAATACTTAGATAATACAAATAACTGAATCATAAACTATGTTTTAATACCAGGGCTACTGACATACATTGATAATAAAGTTTAAATTTTAAATCTAACTCCGTAAAAGGTCATGACATCACTCTTTGACCCAGCCATATGCAGTGATTAATAGATAATTTGGTCAACAGAAATCACCATTCAAAATCATTAAGCGTTCTTTGTAACAATGTAACAAAACATTGTAATAGATGTTCTCCATTATTAAAAAACTGCTTCTGATAAATGATAAAATTAAAAATACACTTCTAATCCATTGAGTCCTCATCAATCAATTTTTGTCACAAAAATTTGCCACTAACTCACTTTTAAGCTATGTAGAATTTCCAGTCTCATTTTTGCTGATCCTCCCTCTCCCCTCCAGTGGGTCAGCAGTAATTCTGGAGGCTTATAATGCTAAAAACTGAGTTTCAACTCCTGTGGTGGACACCGCACAGATAGTCCATTGTTTAGCTTTGTGCTTAAAAACAAGCAGTGTTGCTGATATCAAATTTTATTTATCATGGTCTCTAGACAATTAGGTAAGGTCATAGAAGCTGTGTCAGAGATAGAAATGTGTGAAACTTGGTGTTTATACAAACTAGGGAAAGTTACAGAAGCTGTTGTCTCAATACTGTCAGATACAGAATTTTCTGGAACATAGTGTTCAGACAACTGGGGAAAGTCATGCAAGCTATGGTATCAGTGTTGTCAGATATACAATTTTATGAAACACGGTGTTTAGACAACTAAGGTAACTTATTCAATTTTTTGTTCCAATGTGTGAGATATAAAATTGTATGAAACATGGTTTTTAGAAAAATCATGAAAGCTGTTCTCTCAGTGTTGTCAGATATATAATTTTATGAAACACAGTGTTTAGATAACTAGGAAAAGTCAGAAGTTCTGGTCTCCATTTTGTCAGGTATAAAATTTCAGACAACTAGAAATAGTCATCAAGGCTCTTGTCTCAGTGTTATCAGATATAAAATATTATGAAACATGGTGTTTAGACAACTGGGAAAAGTCATGAAAGTTCTGGTATCAATGTTTTTGGAATTTTATGAAACTTAGGAAAGCCAGTAAAGTTTTGTTGTCATCATTTCATGGAGCATGGTGTTTAAATAATTAGGAAAAGTTTTTCTTATAACTTATGATGGCTTTTTTAACCTGTCATTACCTTGAAAGTACGTGGTACCTGTTACATTTAAGTAATTTTACATTATACAGAATGATGGTTCCTCAGAACCAACTATGAAGGACAGAGATTCTATGACACCAACAATGAACCTGACTTTTTATTGAAATGTCTAATGGCTGATATTTAAGAAAACAAACGTTTTTTAAACTTTTTGTGTTTGTGTGAATATTCAGAGAAGTGGGTTTGTGGGAAAATTGCATCCAAAACACATCATGCAGTGCTTAATACACATCATGCAGTGCTTAATACACATCATGCAGTGCTTAATACATGTCATGCAGAGCTTAATACACGTCATGCAGTGCTTAATACACGTCATGCAGTGCTTAATACACATCATGCAGAGCTTAATACACATCATGAGGTGCTTAATACACGTCATGCAGAGCTTAATACACGTCATGCAGAGCTTAATACACATCATGCAGTGCTTAATACACATCATGCAGTGCTTAATACTTGGGCTTTACTCAGAATGCACATAACTGTGCTAACATAATAAATGCATAAGAAAATGTAACAAAGGTTCTTAAAAAGTAGTTTGTATCAGTAGTTTTAAAAAAATTTCTCACCAGAACCTAGCACTTCATTACATCAAGCCTGCTGGTTTTTTTTATATGAATTTATAAATAAATTCAAGTGTTTTGATATGTTGTTTTAATAAGTAGATGAGATATGATTTGAAAAACATACAAATTACTAGTGTTGATTATCATACATTCACTTGATGGTAATCTTAGAAAAAATGTACTGTTGAGAAGTGTAGAATTTTTTTCCTCAAAAACAGTTGCTGCCAGTTTTACCTTTTATTATTATTATTTTCTTTTGTTTTAATAGGTATATCTCAGAGAGACTACACCAATTACTATAGCTACATTGGCTATCAGAGAAATGATATTGTTCAAGATATACAGTCCTTCTTTAAAGAACATATGCAAGGGAAATTTGTTGATAAAAACTGTGAGTATAATATTTTGTAACTGAGTGTATACTGTTTTTTTTTATCACTAAACGGCCTGGCATAGCCTCATGGTTAAGGCATTCAACTCACAATCTACAGTCTTGGGATCAAATGCTGTCATCAAACATGCTTGCCCTTTCATTTGTGGGTGTATTTTAATGTGATGGTCAATCCAACTATTAAAGAGTAGCCCAACAATTGGTGGTGGGTGCTGTTGAGTTACTGCCTTCAATTTTGTCTATCACTTCAAAACTAGAGACAGAGAGTGCAGATAGCCTTCAAGTAGTTTTGTAAAAACTTCAAACAAATATGTCACTAATCATGTGAAACAGTGTATAAGTTGTTAGTTGAGTCACACAACTTACATTGTCATACAGTACCATCAAGTACACATTAGAATATTTTAACTTGATACATGGATTCCAAGTGCTTAATCACTCTAATAATTTTTGTATAACACTAAATTATTTTTGACACTGTAACTGTTATTATCACAAGTGCAGACACAGAATTTTCGAAAGGGTGGGGTTCAGCCTGTAAAAGGGCACACATATAATATATTTGTGATTTTAAAATGTATATAGATGTTGCATATTGAGGGCACTTCACGTCGAAAAGGGTGGGGTTCGAACTCCTGGAACTCCATCCCTGTACCTGCTATTGTATCGCAACTTGTATTTTAAATATGAAATATATCATATCTAAGTAATAGAACTATAAAAATAAGTAGTAACGCTGTATTTTGGAATTAATTACATTGTTAAGAAAGAAACGTAGTAGTTGAAAAATGTTAATCATAGTTGGTCTAAATTATTGTTTTTTTATTGATGTAGAAGAAAATGTTTTGATAATTGTACTTTATAAGGAAGGGGAGAAGTACAAGTCCAATGTTCTTTAAAACTTGTGAGTATATAAATATGTGCAAGTTTTTAGGTTGCTATTTGATAGAACTCTTGTGGGCAGCTAAAGTTTGATTTGTACGTTATTCTGATTCCTTTCTTTTGCATACAAAGAAGCATCTGGCTTGACAGATGATAATATCACATTAAAAGACATTTGTGATCCTCTGTTGGTTTCTAGTAGTCAGAGAGAGAGCTTCTGTCAGGTTAGAGAAATCTACCAGGAAATTGTACCTGTTTTTATGGATAATACTGGATATACTTCAAATATGGTGCAACATACTTTAGTGTTCTTGGATTTATTTTATTGATGTTTACTTGAGCTGGCAATGTTTTGGTTTTAATTTATTGATGTTTACTTGAGCTGGCAATAAAATAAAACCAAAACATTGCCAGCTCAGTTAAACATCAATAAGATAAAACCAAAACATTGCCAGCTCAAGTAAACATCAATAAATCAAAACCAAAACATTGAAGTTTACTTGAGCTGGCAATGTTTTGGTTTTATTTTATTGATGTTTAACTGAGATTGTAATGTTTTGGTTTAATTTTATTGATGTTTACTTGAGCTTATAATGTTTCGGTTTTATTTTATTGATGTTTACTTGAGCTGGCAATGTTTTGGTTTTATTTTATTGATGTTTAACTGAGATTGTAATGTTTTGGTTTAATTTTATTGATGTATACTTGAGCTTGTAATGTTTTGGTTTTATTTTATTGATGTTTACTTGAGCTGGCAATGTTTTGGTTTTATTTTATTGAAGTTTACTTGAGCTGGCAATGTTTTGGTTTTATTTTATAGATAAAAGTAAGTATTTAGATAGCATTATGAGCTTTCAAGTTAATAAGTATTTGTATGTTATTTTGCAAGTTAATAAAGTCAGTTTGGTTTTAAATATTATTTAATAGTTTGGTTTCAGGTTACTCTTTAGTAAGCTTGTTTTGATGTATTATTTGACTTAATTTATAACAAATAATCAAACTTACACGTTAGGATGAAGAGATTCTGTGAGAAATCTCTGTGGTAGGTGAATTTACTTAGTAAACTAAAAATGTAAGATTTTTATTGTTTTTAAATTCAGCAAATCTAATAAAACAAAAATGAGAAGTGTTATATTTAAATTGTAGTTTGTTAATTAGATCACATACTGCTGTTTCTAAAGTATTCCATAGAAACTAAACTTTTATTTTGTTTTTCAGATGTGTTTGATGTTTACAGAAGAAGAAAGGTAATTTAAACTTTATGTGTTTCAAAGTTTAATAATTATTACAGTTATTAATAAGAACTTCTAAGTGAAAGTGAAGAACAATGTATAATAATATGTCAACCACACCGTATCTGCTACAACCAGTGCCGATGAATCTCTTCCAGTACAAGGACTCTTCAGGCCAGCTGAGATATGATATTTGTGTACATAAATATAGAGTAGTGATTAAGACGCTGTTTTAATTAGTAAATTTCTTTACAACAACTGTTATATTATAAATTGGATTAAGTCTGTTAAATTATGTCTGTTTGTTCAACATGTGTAAATTTGTTTATATTTTATGAATGAAGGCAAACAATCTATTTCAATTCAAAATTAGAAATAACGAGTCCAGAGTAACACAGTTTACGAAGAAGAAGAAATACTTACTTGATCAACAACGTTATGATGACTTACTGTTTTTTATTCAGATATATAAATATTGATCTGAAATTGCCACAGAAACCAGCCTCGTTCAATTGACTAGCTAAGTCTTTTTTTTATCAACTCATCTAACTTGTCTGTGGTTTTTTTCAGCCTGTGAAGTAGTAATCAAGGTGCTTAACTAAAGGTACTTTCTCATGAGATATTTATGAAATGCTTCAGTTTCCTGTCCATTCATTCATATGCTCTTTACAGATAATGTAATTTCCCTGTATTAAGTTAATATGAAGAATTTTGTGGTATTTCTACAGGATCGAGTCAGGTTAATGGATTTCAATCCATTTGGTCCAATCACAGATCCACTTTTGTTTCGATGGGAGGACCTGGCTCAGAGAGTCACTTCTACTGCTGAAGAAGTAGGTTTTACTCTAATAATACTTCTTTGTCTTGTATAAAAAATTTATTATGCTTATTGTGTTCTTTAGGTTAAGTTTACATCCTCTGATCTGTAGTTGTACAGTCATTATGTATTACAAACGTCATGATTTTCTTCTTATAATTTAACATTTTTGATTATATATATATATATATATATATATATTATAAT
>NW_013668737.1:112157-115209 GCF_000517525.1 Limulus polyphemus
CATAACCTTGGGCCATCAGATACTATCCATGTTAGAAGTAGAGTAAACATGTTTCAGAACCTTGGGCCATCAGATACTATCCATGTTAGAAGTAGAGTAAACAAGTTTCAGAACCTTGGGCCATCAGATACTATCCATGTTAGAAGTAGAGTAAACATGTTTCAGAACCTTGGGCCATCAGATACTATCCATGTTAGAAGTAGAGTAAACAAGTTTCAGAACCTTGGGCCATCAGATACTATCCACGACAGAAGTAGAGTAAACATGTTTCAGAACCTTGAGCCATCAGGTACTATCCATGTTAGAAGTAGAGTAAACATGTTTCAGAACCTTGGGCCATCAGATACTATCCATGTCAGAAGTAGAGTAAACAAGTTTCAGAACCTTGGGCCATCAGATACTAAACTTGTTTACTCTACTTCTGACATGGATTTATATCTCTGTTATATTACATTGTTATATTACATCGTTATATCTCTTTGTTATATTACATCGTTATATCTCTTTGTTATATTACATCGTTATATCTCTGTTATATCACATCGTTATATCTCTGTTATATTACATCATTTCTTGTAGTTTTTGAAGATATTGTGGATTTTGTTTAAAACTTACGTGACAATAGAACACACAAAAAAATATATACAAAAAAGGAATTAACGAACAATCTTATTGTTGATTTTGAAATTACTTGCTGTAATTGTACAGTTATCTGATGGCCCAAGGTTCTTTAGTTATATCTCTTTGTTATGCTACATCATTATATCTTTTAATATTACATCGTTATATCTCTGTTATATTACATTGTTATATTACATCGCTATGCCATAGTAAGGTTTATAGTATATAAACTATGTTATCTCAGTGGTTGTTATTGTGTTAGTTAGTGTGTTTTAATTTTAACAATGTATGTTGGATTTATGGTTTTATTAAATAAACTACATTGTTTTTTCTTTACTAACTTCCAGAAAAAAATATTCATGACATTACATATAATGTTAACAGATTCTAAGTGAGATTTTCCTTACATTGAAGGATGAAACAGATTCTAACATGTTTTGATATGATTATTATATAAGTGTGTAAGGTGTGTAGATGATACATGCCTGTCCTGAATTGGTCAACATTGGAATAGGCTACTTTGAACACCTGTAGTATAGGAGTAACCTGATAGTAAGCCAGATTTGCTAGAGTACATTTCTAATAGTGAAGAGATTAGAAATTTTGTATTTTCATTTATCATTATTTTTTAATATAAATAATATCAACTTAATGAAGTATTCTTTTTTGTAATACAGAAAACTTAATCTCACTTTGTTGATGAGAATTAGAGATTTTTTGTTTTTCGAATATAAACACGGAATTTAAGATATTTGTTTTGTACATTGTCACCTACAGAACTTGAAGATACAGAGTCAAAACGATAGTTCTTCAGAAGATGATGAACATGTAAATAGTGTCAATACCCCTTAATGATGCTAGTTTTGACTGATTGATAATTTTTTTATAAGTTGGAAGAAACCCAGCTTGTTTTATTCCTATTAAACAGTGGTGGTTTGGTCTTGAGTTGTACAGTGTTGGAATAAAAATATATTTTTATTGATTAATGATTGTTTAAAGTTTGTTTTTATTATTTCATTTTAATACATTGGCTCGAAGTTAAAATGTTCAATCATATTTTTAATTAGAAGCTTGAAGTGTGTCATAAGAGTAGCAGAACACGTTAAAAAAAAGATAGATTTATTATTAGTTTTAATAGAAAATGCAAGGGGGATTTTTTTTTTTACAGACTCAAAAAGAAAATGCTGTAAATATATATCAAAAGCATATTCTGAAAGGAAATGTGAGCAAAATCTCTTTGTTATGCTACATCATTATATCTGTTATATTACATCGTTATATCTCTGTTATATTACATTGTTTTATCTCTGTTATATTACATTGTTATATCACATCGTTATATCTCTGTTATATTACATATTACATTGATCAAACTTTGGTTCAGCAATAATTTGAGTTTGCATGAAGTTACTTTTTTTTAGTTAGTTTATCAAAGACTACTTAAAGCCTAACGAAGATTGTTTATAAAACAAAATCAAGAACTTAGCATGGGTACTCTCCTCTGTTACGTGATATTTTTATGAACCTCAAACAATTCAGGTTTATTTTTGAAAAATAACAAAAAATTACATAAACTGAACAAACAGAAAGACCAAATAGATATCTATCTATTCAATTCAATGTTTGTGTAAAGTGGTTTATGTTTAACAAACTAAGTGGTCCCTTGTTATAAGATTGAAAGAATAGAAAGGTCCATCAAAAAATAGGGAAATCAACTGCTACTGCACATGTTTGTTAAACTAACCATAAAACTGACTTTGGACAAGTTAAAATAAGCAAGCAAAAATAGCACTAGTTTTATAAGAATTAAATGGGAGTAGAACTTAAAACAATACAGAAATAATTTTTTTGTAATACACCCATGACATAATGGGGTTTATGGTATAAATGTGTTACCAGCGTGGTTGTGATTATGTTAATGCTGCCCTTCATAATGATATACTTGGTGTTTCAAAACTAGATGGGCATTTTATTTCTCTAGTGTGTAATATTTTAAACAACTTATACTTAATTTATGGTTTTATCCGATAAACTATTTCTGCTTTAAAATCTGTTTTACCATCTTCCTGTTAACAACAACTACACAAAATAAATACATTCTATGTAGCTTCAATAGTCCTCTCCTAAAATAAATACATTCTATGTAGCTTCAATAGTCCTCTCCTAAAATACATACATCCTATGTAGCTTCAACAGTCCTCTCCTAAAATAAATACATTCTATGTAGCTTCAATAGTCCTCTCCTAAAATACATACATCCTATGTAGCTTCAATAGTCCTCTCCTAAAATACATATATCCTATGTAGCTTCAATAGTCCTCTCCTGAAATACATACATCATATGTAGCTGCAATAGTTCTCTCCTAAAATACATACATCCTATGTAGCTTCAACAGTCCTCTCCTAAAATAAATACATTCTATGTAGCTTC
>NW_013668737.1:115309-115841 GCF_000517525.1 Limulus polyphemus
CTACTTCTGACATGGATTTACGATTCGAGTTGTCATCAAATGTTTGCTCATTAAAAGAGAAAACTGCCATTTTGTTATTTATTTATTCGCAACTGTATGTCAGATAACGGATGTCACGATTGATGAGAAACAAAAATATCTATGATTTTTTATTACCCCCGTTGATTTATGCTGTTATGCTTTTTTTTTTCATTGTAAGATATTTGATAATTTTATCTATTGTGTCTGTATGTAATTGTTTTTTGAAAAGGTTAATATACAAGTTTCATTTTAGTAGACTGTGTAATTATTAGTATTAAGTAAGCTGCTACAGTCTTGAATAAGGTTTTTTTACATCCACTGCTTGATATTTTTCTTTCTTGTTTAAAACAGACGTGATGGAAACACTGTGAATGATTGTTTTATTTTTATTTTACGATTCTTTTTTTTTTATAGGGGGGGCCTGTATGGCCAGGTGGTTAAAGCACTCGACTCGCAATCTGAGGGTCGCGGGTTCGAATCCCTGTCACACCAAATATGCTCGCACTTTCAC
>NW_013668737.1:116255-120893 GCF_000517525.1 Limulus polyphemus
TGTGTGTGGCCTGGCATGGCCAGGTGGTTAAGGCACTCGACTCGCAATCTGAGGGTCGTGGGTTCGAATCCCTGTCACACCAAATATGCTCGCACTTTCACAAGACTAGAGGGAAGGCAGCTAGTCATCACCATCCACCGCCAACTCTTGGGCTACTCTTTTACCAACGAATAGTGGGATTGACCGTCACATTATAACTCACCACGCTAGTCTGCTAAATTAGGGACGGCTAGCGCAGATAGCCCTCGTGTAGCTTTGCGCGAAATTCAAAAACAAACAAACTTTTTTTTTATAACCCCTGGCGGAATTTACGTACGTGGAATGTTTACTTTTCTTTTTTTTTTTGCATGCTTCAGAGACTTGAATTTAAATCTAGTACACAGATCCACAGATACCACTGGCGCAGATGCGCACACACGGAAGAAACGGCGTACAACTGTTATGGAGGAGACTAATTGTGTTATGGAAGCGGGTCAATAATAGCCAACATTTTTCTTATGAAAGGAAACATCAAAAATTCATAATAACCATATATTCACACACTGATTGAACATTTGATATCCCCATAAAAGAAAGATGTATAACTTTAGAACAAAAATGCACCAGAGACGTGTACTTCACTATTGTTTTATCACTGGGAAAGTGTTGCGTGACATCATGCGAGCGTGGGAACAGTTCACGTGCCAATTTGTAGCATTATCAGGTTTTTAAAGAAATAAGGCGTACACCAGAGAACCCTATATTCGTAAGTGACGTTTCACGTATAATTATCGCTTTAGTGGTTCACAAAAAAGTAACTAATTGTGCCTTTTCTTTCTAGTTTGTCCCGGTGCCAACTTGTCTCGAAGTTACATTTCTCGTTCGTTTCTAAAGATAATAATCATTAATATTTAAACAATGTTTCATTGAATAACATACGAGTTATGAGGCTTCTTCCAAATTATCTTCTTTTAATACTGTTTCTACTAGGCTGTCTATTATGATGTGATATATATATTTTGCACTAATGAGGCGTACCTAAATTATAGTACAGTTTAGTAATCACCTCTGTTTGTTCAGGTGCATTTGTTGGATAAAAACTTTGTGTCAAGTAAAACGATTTGTCTACCTGAAGTACTGGGTGGTTCCAGTAATTTCTGATTTTGTGATAATTGGATGGAACATTTGACGCAAACTCGTGACATTAAATGTAAGAAACTTGCAGTCAATCAGTCAAAGAATATTGAATAATTTCCAGCCTTTGTTCTTGATGTTGGAGCCCGGCATGGCCAGGTGGTTAGGTCGCTTGACTCCCAATCTTAGGTTCGCGGGTTCGAATCCCCGTCCCACCAAATATGCTCGCCCTTTCAGCAGTGGGGCGTTATTATGTGACAACCAATCCCACTATTCGTTGATTAAAGAGTAGCCCAAGAGTTAGCGGTGGGTGGTGTTGACTAGCTGCCTTTCCTCTAATCTTTCACTACTAAATTGGGGACGGCTGGCGCAGATAGCCCTCGCGTAGCTTTGCGCGCAATAAAAGCCAAACTTAATTTTGATGTTGGACTGACATACATCTACGTTTTCCAAACTGAGCCATTAGGTATCATACTCCAGGGAGTTGTAGTGTAGTGATATGAATAAATATATTTATAAGACACAGACTAATGAGAAGTTCTACTTATTGTCCCGAGCTCTATCACAAAACTTTATAATCTATGCTATTAAAAATCAATGAAAATTTAACCATTTTTATTTTGCGGGTCTGTGATTGCTGGGATTTAGACCCCTTTCTTGCTCTTTATATTCATTTGGTACCAGTGTACGTTTTTGTTTTGTCAAAGTGGCCAAGAGTTTTTTTTTTACCCTGTCTGACATCAAACTGAAAAATAAAAACTATGTTTAATTGCAGTTACCATGTGTCGTTCACATCATTTGGGTGATTTGGTCAAAACCTTTAACTTTTATTAAAATGAGCGATTTGAAAACCCAAATGGCACCATATGGACTAAACGGTCTTGTCAGTGATCTTAGGTTTTCTGATATGCTGACGCTAATTTTGAACTACTGACCAGAAGAGAAAGCAACCAGAACAGCACAAGCCACCATGAGGGTTTCGTCCATCTTTGAATGATGGAATAAACTTGCTTTTTTATAGCACGCTTGTTGTCGAAAGAGCGGAACATATTAAACGACTTCGCGCTCGAACGTAGGGCCTTTCGGTCCGCTTCCCAGCACTTATTCATGAGGCCGGTTATTATTACCATTGAAGGGTATATCGTTTAGTTTCTTTAATCGTAGGGTTTTGTCGGTTCATCAAAAATATTTCTTTTTTTCACCCTAAACTTAGATGACAAAATTTAACTAGTTAGCGACCAAGACAAAGAAAGTAGAACAAAAGAAGGTTTGTTTAAGTGTAAAGCTACACAATGGATTATCTGCGGACTTACAACGCTAGAATCCGGGTTTCGATACCCGTGGTGGGCAGAGCACAGATAGCCCATTGTGTAGCTCTGTGCTTCATTACAAACAATATTGCACTCTGTGACGGGTTTTACCATTGTAAGTTCGTAAACGTACCGCTGATCCACCGGGAGCTAACAGAAGATGAGAAGGCAGAAGAATATGGAGATTCGCTTTAAAAGAAAGCGACTTGTTCTACTACAGAGAATTCGGTACATTATATTAAAATGCTTTTGAAAAAGCTACTCGGCAAGGGACGTGACAAACACAAACGATACGGAATCGCAGTGGAAGGACATATATTAGAACTATATTTTGACACTGCTTGGCGTTTCTTTGGTAGTGAAATGTTACCGAAAATTGATCATTTATGGGAATAACTTGCAACAGCCTTTTTGGAAAACAAAGGAATGTGTATCAACTTGGGGAACTAGGACCATCTAGAAAGAAAACTACAACAGGTTATACCGCAGGTATGGTAAGCAAAGTGCAGAGTATTTTAACAGATGAAAATACATGAACACAAATTATAGTAAAAAAAGCTTTTCACGTGCTCATAGACAAATATATACAACATAATCTAAAAAGCTTTCTGTCTGGAAAAGCAAACATCAGTCACGTGCACACAAATTGCTTTCATGACATATCCTTCAATCGCTGCATACCTAGACAGCTGAAGAATGAAACGGGTATTTATTCTATTTCATACGAAGACATATCGATCAAGTTGCCAGACGTAACGCCTATGGATCTCTGTGCTGTCAGGCTGTTTACACGGGCATAGGAAAACGTTATTCTCGTACACTTGATGGAATATAGAAAACATGCAGGAAGATGTGGTGTGCTTTGGACATAAGTATCTTATGATGGAGACGTTTACAATGAAACTACTCTGCAAGGCTATTGTCAAGATCCACGGTCGTCATTCAGAGTACGATCGAACGTGTCGTCATGGACCATAAGACGTAGTGAAGCTCCAGATATCTTTTAAAGTATCGTACCGAACCTCTATTTACTCGCAAAAATAATTTTATATTATATAAAATGATATTTAAAGTCAGATGTCAAGGAATTGAATTATTAGGAATTAGTTTCATTTCTTTTTGTTTGTTCGAAGGGGGATTCGCCATTTTCGAACAAGCATTGATGTTAAAAGAAACAAGAATTATATACATTTCTTTTGGTCCAATACCGTGGATTGCTACGTTCGTATATAAATTAGGTTCCCTTTCAGAATGCGCCAGGATACAGACCTAAGTAATTTTGCATAATAATTCCACGAGTGCAGGAGTTTTACTTTTATTAGAATACCTAAAATCGAAATCTGTTTCAGATATTTAATTCACGAGCAAGGCACTTGTTTCCTGTTTTTGAAATTACATCTCTACTTTCAGTTATCATTTAATGTTATCAGAATCTATTTTCAGAATCAAGGCGACAACTTTAAAGAGTTCTCATAACATCGTTACTAGCGCCATCTAACGAAATCGTTTAATATTATAATTAGTTTTTAATTTAACTGTCTATGCAGGTGTTTATTTAATTTCCATATTTATATCATTTTAAGAAATTATTATGGTTTTAGTTGTTTCAAAAGATACATCGAATAAGCGTGTTTTTGCTCCTCTCAAAAATCTGGATTTTTGTCTTTCTTTACTCAAGCAAAGGAGACTATGCTCTCTGCTTTATTTGCATATATATTATTATTATTATTCGGGTGTGTGAATTGCTTAAATATAGTAGGTATTAAATAAAGGTCACCTGGACATTACAGAGTTTTCAGTGATATAATTTTATATTAAAGAATGGTACATTTAACACACACCACCTTAAGAATGATTGCAGAATAGATTAATGCCTTGTAATATATTCAAAGTTAGTGGATCGAATAAATGTTGATTACAGTGTCACGCGGAAGAAATATTTGAACATTTAAAATGAGGTAGCTGGATAAAAAAAGTCTGTAATAGAAATATGAAAAAAAGTGTGATATGCAAAATATATCTTAAGACGCGTTAACTTCTACTTTAGAACATAACAACTTTTAGCCTAAGACAAAACAATCACAAAATAAATATACACCTGGAAAAAAGTTAAGCACCCCCAAATATTTTTCAGGATTGCTTATTGAAAATAAGGTTTAATTTTCATGATGTTGAGCAATGTTCATAATTTCAAACATAATTAAAAGGATGTGAG
>NW_013668737.1:121825-137680 GCF_000517525.1 Limulus polyphemus
AGTCACAAGAACGTCGAATCTGAATCACTTGAAAAAAACACGGGGGGGCTTAACTTTTTTCCAGGTGTATATATTGAATTGTCTAATAACAACAACTTGTATTTAGCAATAGCTTTTGCTAGGATCACTGTCCAGACACTTAGTCACAGCACTCCAGGAACTAAACATGTTTATTTTGAATTAAAAACCTTTCTTTAACAAAGACTTGTGTATATCAGACCCGGCTCCAGTCCCCCCCCCCCATATGTCTGTATGTGTGTGTGTGGGGGAGCAGTAGAGATTTTGTTGACTCTACTTAGCAATTTAACAAAAAAATCAAATTATTTAAAAAATTAGTAATGCTATTTATAAACCTTTAGGGAAAATAAACTTGGGTGGCTAAGAGTGAAATTTCAGGGTGCACGGCCCATCCCATCATCCCCCTGAAGCCGGTACTTTTCTTGAGTACCAAATTTTAGTTCTAGGAATTCGAATTGTTTAAATGAAAATAATGAAGAAATACTTATAGTATTTAGATGAAAATGCATGAATAGATTTCAAAAAACGTATCCAACTAATTTATACCACCTATTACGATATTAAACGAATTCATCAAAGAATCAAATTTTTGTATGGGGATCCTACAGAACATAGCTTTCATTTCTTGAATGTTTACAATTAGAAAAAATAAATAATTTACTTTAAAAAATATTGCCGTCTAGATGTTTGTTTTTTTCTCTACAGTAATGACCAATAAATTCAAAATAATATTCTATTATTGTTCCATTTACTTAAATTCTGAATCACTGGCATAAGATAGGTGAAATAATTGATAAATACGTTTTACGCTTTTGTATTAAAAACACAAAAACATCCTTTAGAATTATATAAAAACAAATAAATTATTTCGAATATATAATGAACAAAATCGATTGTATTAACAAGTCTCCCAGGAGCCAAGTGGTGTCTTTACACTATAATTAGTTGAACATTAAAAATAAGTTCAATTCGGAAACTCCCAAAGAGGGTGGTTTTGGATGTATCTTTTCGAGACAAGTTTTAGTTTGTTAATTGATAAATTTTTAAGTGAAATACAGCATTCTCAAGTCTCCATACTAGCTAGTACTAAGGTTTACCAGCTGGGACTAAATACATTATATATCAATAAAGCCAAATTCTCAGCATCATTAATTAAGCAATTGCCACCTTTTATGCTTCTGCTATCACCTCTTTATGTTTAGCTTTCGATTGAGATACGAACGATTTCACCTGCGATTCGGTAGGGAAGGTCGAGGCATCACGATAATCAGCAGTAGGGTGAGCAGACAGGAACACTTTGAAAGCAGCTACAGGCATAATATTGTACTAGGCTTGCTGAAAAATATCTACCAAGGTGGTTCTAAACGGTTCCTGATTACCTCTGCGTGTCATTTGGAGACTTCTATGCTTCTTGTGCTTGGCCGTTAAGCTCGTAATGCGCTGAAGGATTTCAGTTACCTTACCACTTCAGATCACTTTTAACACCCCCAACGACAAATGAGTGCGGGAAATGCGTTCTTTTTAGCCAATAAAAATGTCCAAAAAATTTCGGTTCAACTTAACAAAAACCAGATTGGGTTGTTTTTTTAACAAAAATGTCCCCCACTGACACGTAAGGGGCCTGTTAAAAATAAAAAAGTATTTTCAGTTAGGTTAAGAGAAAAGAAAACCACAAAAAAACCTTGTTGCTCAGTTCAGGCATGATCTGATGGTTAAGGCGTTTGACTCACAATCTATGGATCACAGGATCGAACCAGGTCATCGAACGTGCTTGTTCTTTCAGCAACGGGGACATTATAATTTGATAGTCAACCCAACTATTCGTTGGTAGAAAGTAAAAGAGAAAGATGGCGGTGGATGGTGTTCACAAGCTCTGTCAGTTCAAACTTAGGGACGCCTAGCGCAGATAGTCCTCGAAAACCTTTGCACGAAATTCAACAAAAACAAACAAACAAACTTTCAATTCATAAAAATTGAAATAACTTAAGAATACTTAAAGCATGAGGGGTGATAAAACTTCCCATTTCTGTACTTCAGGATGTGATTCAAAATGTTCCAAAGCTTTCAAGTATCTCAAGGCATAATATTACAGCTTAGATTTTAATATATATTGGGAAAATTCAATCTTTGCTAACGTTATAAATATTTCACAGACGTTCCAGTTAACAAAGGCGGGAAAAAGTAAAAACTGAAGCATGCATTCTTTTGATGTAAGAATGTATATAATATCATTCACGTTTAAGGAATTCTAATTATTAAAATGTTATTTAATACGCTTCTTGTGGATGAAAATTTAGGAATTTCTTTTCGTATTTTAATTGATTTCACATCAAGGGAAAAATTATCCTAAAAAACGCTACTGTTTTCTGGTTATTCTATGATTTATGTGATGATTCCATGACGGACATCTTTCGAACAGATAATATGGTGAAGGGCGCCATAAAGTGACTAGTGTGATGGGTGACATTCTATCCAAGCGATATCTAAAAAAAAATATATATATTTCATTACAACATCGTGATTTGCACTAGTAAAGTTAAATTAGTGTGATTCTACTAGTAATGATAAAGCTGCTGAAAGATTATAACTCTTCCCGCCTGTCGATTAATGAATTTATATACTCATTCTCAATTTATTGCTTCATCAATTTACATGTCACATTTTAGTTCTGATCTGTATAGTTAGGTCATTTTTGATCAGAAGTTATTTAATAATAGCAGAAAGAAGTATCTCAATAGGTGGCATTAAAAAACTATGAACAGGTATAACACCTAAACAAAATATAAATCCAGTTAAAATATTAGGCACCAATACAATTTATTAATTCATTTTAGCCTAATATAATTCCTCACATAAATAATTATAAAACATTTTAAGAACATCGTTAAAGTTGTGACTGATAATTTATCATCCCAGAATAAAATAAAAAACCTATAAACGGTGAAAATCATGTTACTTGTAACTTTAGAACGTCTTTATTCCTCAGCGTTCTTGGTAGTTTCAATGCATTTGCCTTTAAACTGGTGAAAGAAAAGGTAATCTGAGCTCGCATATACGAATCTGAAACATAAAACTGCTTTAGAATTTTCTAAGACTGACTATAAGAATATGAGATGCTTTAAAATACGCGTAGCGACAGTTACGAAATAGGTTATCTTAGGTTATCTACTGTTAACATACCAGTATTGTGTCTGAAGATGTCTATGAGTTCGTATAGCACTCGGGCCAAAAATTTAGCTTGAGAAATGTTATTTTTTCCTTACACAAAGAATTTCTGTCAAAAGAATTGAAAGGTTTAAGATTATCTGTTGTAAGGCTGAGAAACATGGCTCCATAACTGACGATAATCTCCTGTATTTCTCTCGAAGTAATGAAATATTTTCCTCAAAGAATTGAACCTATCATAAGAAATAGAGCGAATGTTCTTTAAAAATAGAAAGTTTTCCTATTTTAGCTGCTTGTTAACCCTAATCTGAAGAAAACAGCTTCGACTGACTTACCAGTAAGTATAGAATGAAGTTAAAAAATTCATTATAATTATGATTTAGTTCGCAAACTTTGATATCTTTCAAAACTTTTATCTTCTGTTTCTTTGAAATGTGAATGTTAAAGGAAGATTTATTGTTGTAATTAAAAATCTTCATTCATTCTATTCTGCCTTAGGTTCTCATACTATACTTTTTAATCATACTAATTAAGAGAAATTTTTAATATCTTAATCTATTCTTTCGGATGGTATATTTCAAATGTCAACGTTTTCTTTCTTCATACTAAAGGTTTACTTAGGTACATTTATTCTTTAATTTTCAACGTTTATAAGGTAATTGATTTTTTTAAATCTTAAATTTCTATCCTCTCCAATGGCTCAGCAGTAAGTCTGACGGCTTATAATGCTCAAAACCGAGTTTCGATACCCGTCGTGGGCACAATATAGATAGGCCCATTGTGGAGCTTTATGGTTAACAACAACGAAACATAGTTTTATCAAATTGCATTGATTACTTAATTAAATTTTATCCAGTTATTTTTTATTTATAATTTCTGAACTTTTACTTTCAACAGCATATATCACGTGTACACATCTTTCAATATCTAAAGTAAATCTTAATTAAATGTTTTGTTTGATTATATTTGTTCTTTAGATTTATTAACATATTACATGTTTTGTTTTCACAAAGTTATAAAGGAAAACTCAGAATAAATAATTATTTGTAATTATTAAATACCGCCGTTATAAAGGTTTTAGAACAGTTCTGACAATAGAAAAGTTTACTTTAATTTGGTTAGAAAAGAACGCAATTAACATCATTTAATATACAAAAACTTAGCACAGCTTCTGGTGTGATTTTTTTACGAAATATTTTGGCTAATACTACAAAAGCATTTTTCACAACTTAAATTAAAATATATATTGAAAGAAATTTTAAAAAAAAACAGCTTACACCATTCTCCAAATATATCTCACGCTCTCTTCAACTGTATGTACATTTAATTAACCATTTTTTTTCCCGCTTATGTATGTCACGAAATTTACAAAATACTTTTCTGTTCTGAATTTTGAACTGGATTGATTCTTTTGGTTAAATAACTCGCTAGCTGGTTCAGAAATAATCTAGGCTTAGTTTTTAAATACATTTTTGTAAACAAGCACAGCAGCTTTCTGAATCTACACTTTTTGTGGACACATACATCCGTTCATTTGTTCAATAAGTCCCAGTTTTTAGACAGCTTACGTAAAGGCTGAAAGTATCTCGTTAATGCTGACGATATCTCAGCGCTGAAATAGCTTTTAACTTTAACAGACTTGAGCTTTTTATTAGTTCTTTCTTACATTATTGACTTATGACTTACTTAATTAGCGCTTATCTCACTTACTGACACATTACTTATTTTTAATTTGTTTTTCACTTTAGTGACTCGTTGCTTACATCATCAGCTCTTTTTCATTTTACTAATTCGTTACTTACTTAATTAGCGCTTTTCCCACTTACTGAC
This sequence comes from Limulus polyphemus, assembly GCF_000517525.1. Classification (NCBI taxonomy): domain Eukaryota; kingdom Metazoa; phylum Arthropoda; class Merostomata; order Xiphosura; family Limulidae; genus Limulus; species Limulus polyphemus. The sequence continues at coordinate 126,839 of NW_013668737.1, forward strand.
ACATTACTTATTTTTAATTTGTTTTTCACTTTAGTGACTCGTTGCTTACATCATCAGCTCTTTTTCATTTTACTAATTCGTTACTTACTTAATTAGCGCTTTTCTCACTTTATTGACTCGTTACTCTTTTTTTTTAAGTTTCACTTCTCATTTTACTGACTCATAACCTCCATTGCTAACTATCTTAGTTTATTTAAGGGACTATTTCGCCTATTGATGCTCTACATATTTCTTCCACAGGCCTGATCACTTTGTTAAAAGTTTATGGAAACTTCTCTCAGCGTAATAGTATGGAAAGCTTTAGATAATGTTAGTTTGGACCAATAGTTATATTAAAGACTGATGTTCTATAAGCCAACACTTTAATCTTTCAAAACAGCAATTATAATATGGGAAAAACATATTCATAGATCTTGATCCTACGTTTGTTAATGTCTAGTGGTTCTGTAACTCATCAAACCGGCGATAGATCTTGATCCTACGATTCTTAATGTCTTGTGGTTCTGTAACTCATCAAACCGGCGATAGATCTTGATCCTACGTCTGTTAATGTCTAGTGGTTCTGTAACTCATCAAACCGGCGACATATCTTGATCCTACGTCTGCCGGTTTGATGAGTTACAGAACCACTAGACATTAACGATATATCTTGACCCTACGTTTCTTAATGTCTTGTGATTCTGTAACTCATCAAACCGGCGATAGATCTTGATCCTACGTTTGTTAATGTCTAGTGGTTCTGTAACTCATCAAACCGGTGATAGATCTTGATCCAATGGCTCAGCAGTAACTCTGAAGGCTTATAACGCTAAAATCCAGGTTTCGATACCTGTGGTAAGCACAGCACATCTAAACCTTTGTGCTTTACAAAAAACAAACAAACAAATAAAAAAATCTACGCCTTCCTCAAAATCGTATAATTTAACGCCCTATCATTCTATCTGGAGAAGAGTTAACAGGTGTCTTGAATTTCACTATTCCCAAAGTTTTATATATTTCACTAAAAACACTGAAACATGGTTCAGTCTTTGTTTAAGTTTAAGATACTCAACATTCCGATACAAACAAGTAACCTGTTTCCGTAACGACGTTTCAGTTTTTTAATTTGTCATGATTTACATCACAAAGAACTTTGTAAGTTAGTCTGTGTACTTGTTTTCATTATCTGACTTTTGTACTAGATTTAAAATGTTAAAAAGTGCTCTCTTAAATGCTGTTTCTGTCATTAATTCTGTAATTGTCCATTTTATTTCTTCCTCGCTCCAATGTCGTTCTTCCAAAAACTCAGTAACACACATTTCTAGGTTCTTCTAAATGCTAAGATGTCCAACTACTGACAAACACTAGTGATGTGGATGTTTTGGTCGGAGCAGACCAGCTAATATCAACCGTAACTATTTGAATGTATTTTTCCATTCCTGATACACTCAAATTACTAGGTATTCTAATTCAGTTTCATTGGCACCAGTACGTCTTATTATATGTACTAAAGGGAGCTATTATTTTTCGAAATTTGATTTTTGTCTCGTGTTTAATTTATTTAATGGTCGGCTCACTGCTAAAGTCCCGAGCTACGGCATCCTAAATTAGCGTTTTGGACTAAATAGGTTCATCACTACAATTTCTATTATGCGTAGAAAATTCCAGAGCTTCTATAAGCCTTTTCTTAATCTCGTTGTGTTGATTTTCATAGCACTACTGACGTTCATAGCGCCGAGAAACGTAATCAATGCATGTCTTCCATAACAATAAATTCATCACTCCAGTAATTCTGTTCAAAATAACGATTACAAACTCTCTTTCTATGAGTCTCTCCTTTCCCTGGTGGCAATCTCAGATAATGTGTTCTCGCTGACCTTGGTTTTTTCTGATACAGGGGATTATTTAGTGAAATATTACCTTTTCACAGTCCTTATAACCACACTTTTCTAGTTTAAAAGCCGGATTAGTTTTGGTGAATTTACAAGAAAACTTGATTTCCTATTTGCTGGATTAAACTTTTTAGTCTACTTACACATTCCGCAAAGTCAATATTAGCTGTCCACGTAATACTGCCATTTAAGGCATGTGTATTGGAAGCCTCAATGAATTCCAGAGCCATAGTAATTGAAAAGCTTCTCTCGAAATATTTCTTTTACTTTGCCTTAGCCTGGTTCGCATGCATCCTCCTCTTCAACAGCATAGTGAAACTGATTAAGTGCCAATGAGTCGTTGGTCTATTGGAGTACTTCTGAGTAGCTTTCTCCATCCTCAGGAAGCTCTGAGAATATTCATTTTCACCGCATTCTTATACCATAAAAGCATCGAACCAGACGTACAAATAATGATGTTCTGAGAAGTTCGTAAAACATTTACACTGTGGGAGATTTGATAAATAAATGTAATCTATTGTCTGTATTACTACAGTTTAGAATTACTATAGGAATTACTTTTACCATGGTTTTACTGGTAAATAGGAGTGATAGCTTCTACAATACCACAGTTCAGAGTAGTGAACTTTGTGTCAAACACAACCTCTACTCTTCGGTTTTTAAAAATGTCGAAACGTTTTATATCTTCCTTCTCCAAGAACCTGAACAACATTATCTTAAAGCTGTGTGTGTATATTAATTATACTTTTACATGTGATTTTTATTTCTAATTGCTTTATGTTTGTTTTAAATAATATCAACAAAATAAAACGAACATTAGTGACCCAGAAAAAGCTTACTTACTGCTAAAGAAAAACAACAACCACGTTATCACCATTAACTTGTTTTCAACAAAACTAAAACCTTTTAATGTTGAGTACTGCAGTGTGAAAAAAGTATAAAAAACCACTAGGTTAAACATAAATGTAACTCTAAGTTCGAACGGTCTCACTATGTTGTGTTTGTTCTGAAGGAGCAATTTTTTGTGTTCGAAATACGCGAACAACATAGATTTAACTGGTTCTTTTTCTTTCTACATGTGAAATATTAGTACAACATGGTTTTAACGGATTCCCTACTTTCTATATGCGAAATATTAGTACAACGTGGCCTTATCTGATTTTTTTTCTTTCTAGATGTGAAATATTAGTACAACATAGTTTTTACTGATTCCCTACTTTCTAGATGTGAAATATTAGTACAACATAGTTTTTACTGATTCCCTACTTTCTAGATGTGAAATATTAGTACAACATGGTTTTAACTGATTTCCTACTTTCTAGATGTGAAATATTAGTACAACATAGTTTTTACTGATTCCCTACTTTCTAGATGTGAAATATTAGTACAACATAGTTTTTACTGATTCCCTACTTTCTAGATGTGAAATATTAGTACAACATAGTTTTAACGGATTTCCTACTTTCTATATGCGAAATGTTAGTACAACGTGGCCTTATCTGATTCTTTTTCCTTTCTAGATGTGAAATATTAGTACAACATGGTTTTTACCGATTCTCTACTTTCTAGATGTGAAATATTAGTACAACATGGTTTTAACGGATTCCCAAATTTCCAGAAGTAAAATATTAGTACAACATGGTTTTAACGGATTCCCTACTTTCTAGATGTGAAATATCAGTAAAACATGGTTTTAACGGATTCCCTATTTTCTAGATGTGAAATATTAGTACAACATGGTTTTAACACATTCCCTACTTTCTAGATGTGAAATATTAGTACAACATGGTTTTAACGGATCCCCTACTTTCTAGATGTGAAATATTAGTACAACATGATTTTAACGGATTCCCTACTTTCTAGATGTAAAATATTAGTACAACATGGTTTTAACGGATTCCCTACTTTCTAGACGTGAAATATTAGTACAACATAGTTTTAACGGATTATTTTCTTTCTATACGTGTGCTGTACTGTACGAGCATATTTTCTGAGAAGAATTATACGCAACTAAACAAACTATCCATGTAAAATGCTACAGGTATTTTTTGTTTAGGCTAGAAAGTTGTTGCTAATACATTCTTCCAGAAACGGGTGAATAATGAACCATATTTGCTACGCTTTCACACAGCATTAGAAATTTTGAAGCCAGTGTTAAGTGCAGCCAATTTAGGCAAAAAGTGGTGGCCGTGGTACATTTTCTTATCTCATAAAGTAGTTAAATGTAATGTAAATAATCGTTTTCAATTTTTCTTTAATTCTTTTCCATCGTGATACGAGAACAATGGAGATGACGACAACACAGAAGATTGGTCGCCGTGAATATATTACGTGCGTGTTGCGAGTCTTGTTCTAATTAAGATTCTTTGCATATTTCGCATGGAGACAATAAAGTGAGTCAAGGATAAAGTCAAGCGACAATATACATATATATATGATTATGGTTTTCCTTTAAAAAAATGTCTTTTATACCAGAAAGTTGCAAAATTGCTTCAAGATAACTAACCATCGTGAAACTTTTTCATTTTCTTATTACCACCACCACGTTTCACAGAAACATTTATGAAAAATATTTATTTTCATTTTTAAGTTATGAAACTCTTTGGAAAGTTCAACAAAAGTACCCGGAATGTGTTGAAACCGAATAATAATAAAAAAAAAATCAGGCATACTTCGTCATCTTGATAGTTAGGGTATTTTACGTGTTTTTAACAATAATTTGTTGTGAAGAGGCTGTTGAGGCTTTATACTGTGAATAAATTATTAACCAAGTTTTATCTTTGAACATTACTATTAATCCAATGGTTTCATCTGTCATTTAGCGTTTAACGTGATCTACCCCCCCCCCCAGTGATACAGCGGTATTACTACGGACTTACAACGCTAGAAACAGGGTTTCGATACCCGTGGTGGGCAGAGCACAGATAGCCCCTTGTGTAGCTTTGTGCTTAACTTCAAACAAACAAACGTGATCTGTCTTTCGCAATATGGCGAACGTTTAGCTTATTCGGCTGATTAATATGATGAAATATATTTATAGTGGCAAGACCGAAACGGAAGCGAAGGTTTTGATAAATCTGTACAGTAAAATCAAAGCTTTTTGTTTTTAGAAACCAAATAATCTTAGACGATGAAACGGTTTTGGAGCCTCACCACGTCTTTACAGTCTATGTCGCCACGTCCAGCCATGCTCTATTTGACAACCACGAATCTTGACAGTAGCCTTGTAGAGAATTTTCTACGGCGAAAGAGTCCATCGTAAAACTGTTGTTTCTAAATTACAACATTCCTCCCTGTTTACTTTCCATATTCCATCTAGTGTACAAGGATAGAGAAATATTCATAGCGTAAATATTCTTTTCATTCTCCAGCTACTCGAAGTATGCGACGGTTGAACAGGTTTGTCGTGGAAACAGTTTGTGTACATGTAAATTATGTTGCTTTTCCAGTCACAGATTCTACTCTATTGTGTTGAGAATATTTACCTGGCGTACGTGAACGGCTTTTGCTATTATTTTTTTGTATTCGTGGATTCTCATCTGTTACAAGATGCCGCAGTTTTCTTACTACGGCTGAGATACGACCTACTGCAGGTAAAGAGCTAGATGGTCCCTGTGTTCCAAGTTGATCCATGTTCTTTTGTTTTCTAATGCCATTAAATTTAAGTGATATCTCCGTTTTGAAAGTTCCAAATCCTCGATCTAAATATATCGTTATCAACTAAGTGTGTGAATATTTTGTGTCAAAAAAGACTTAGAAACTTTTCAGACGTTATCAATTTTCTGTGGTATTACACTTACTAGGTAACTACAAACAATGTCGAAATGTAGTTCTGATACATTCGGTTCCATCGCAATTTTATACCGGCTGTATTTGTCACGTAATTTGCTGATTGCATATTCAAAATCATTTTAATATAACGTATTCAACCATGTGTATACAACTTATATTTTATTCTTCTCTTTTCTGGATATAAGTCTGAAAGGTAAATAACGTAAACTTTGAATTATAAAGATTTTTCAGAGTCGTTATCTGTAAAAAAGAAAAGAAGAAGAAAACACCATTCAGTCTACTTGAAAAAACCGCTAATCAAGTTAATTATCTAATAATTTCAAATAATTTCACGCTTTATTGCAATGCATGCCACATTACAACTAACTATTCATCTCCGTGCTGTTCTTTAAGTCAATATATAATTTTAAATAAAGGTCAGCTACTGACTTATGTAATTATTCAGACGAGGGCAGAAAAGTCTCTAAGTACTTTTCTTTTATGAGTTTCCCAATCTGAACGACGTGAAAAAGGAAATTGCATTTTATTTCTCTAATCCGTCGTTAACTTGGATGATGAAATGACCTTTTAAGTAAGCGTCCAATAAAACTGCAGTATTTAATAGAACTTATCAGCTCTGTTACGATGTAGATATGTAGTTATGTTGGGTTTACTTTTGAATGGAAGCAATTCAAAAGCTTCAAAATTGAAAAGAACAAAATTTACATCTTGCGATCTAGCTTAAAACATGTTTATGGTACTAATGTTATTTAATATTTCTTTTTGTGAGAAAATAACTACATAATGAACACGAGATTTGGTAAACATCAAGCTCGAGCACAATAACTTAAAAAGTCCAGGATGCCATTTCTGTCTAGTTTCTTTAATGGCAGAAAATCCTGAATGGGTTTCCTAGGAAACATAAAAATGTATCTTTCTTTTTGTTTCGAATTTTGGCACTAAGCTACACACAGGGCCATCTGAGCTAGTCGTACCTAATTTCGAACTGATAGACTAGAGGGAAGACAGCTAATCAATACCATCCACCGATAATTCTTGGGCTACTGTTTATTTGTTTGTTTGTAATTTAGCATAAAGCTACACAATAGGCTATCTGTGCTCTTCCCACCACGGGTATCGAAACCCGGTTTCTAGCGTTATAAGTTCGCAGACACACCGCTGTGTCACTGGGGGGCCTTGGGCTACTGTATTCGAATAATGGGATTTGACTTTCCCTCTTATAACACACCCACAGTCTTGATGTACGGTATGCAAATCACGAATCCTCGAATTTATAGCCTGCACATTGACGAGTAGGTCACGTCCGGCTCATCGCGAAGATTGGAGAAAATAACCAAGTCGCTTTTTTTTTTAAATACTAAACATAAAAGACCTTGTAACACCAAAATGTTGTTTTTATTTAATTAGACACTCAACGTTTCGCTTTATAGGTTTTTCAGGAGCGTTCACTAAAACACAAACCGAAACTCTGAAGCTTTGTACTGTCAGAAATTAAATAAAGGTTTTTTAACTTATATTTTATTTTTGTTTACAGTATTAATTGAACAAGTAATATCGTGACCACCACTTTTTTTTTCTCTCTCTCACATCAGACTTCTATTTGTATCAAAAGCTAATTCGGTCCAGTTTCATTCCTGTGTCATAATATATGGAAAATAAGATCAAAAATACGTAAGAAACCGTCTCTGTGCCGCTTAATTAAGATAATGTCAGTGATGGTGACAATTTCCATCACTAACAATAGGAACCATATCTAACAGCTTTGAGAAGACATTCTTTAGAGAATATACATATTTCACACTTTTAACTCTTATAACTTTCACACAAGCTAGTAAAATTTCACTACCTTATTAAAAATAAAGTCCAAGGTAAGATAATGTTAAGATAATTTTTTAAATCAATATTTTCATCCGTAATAACAAAGATTGCAAAGTTCTTCATTTGTTGCTGAGAATTTGTTTTTCACTGAAGCTTCAGTTTCATTTTTACCTTTCAGTCATAATTCTGAAACCAAAATTATGTGTTCTTTTTCTGTCAAAACACTTAATGGGATAAACAGATCCAACTTCAAGTCGCTGGATAGTGCCATCTTACTATGGTGTCGTTTGGGCTGACTACATACGTATGGACATATATGTTGCTGTTTTACTATTTTATAACATTGTTGTTATTTTGTTGTATGAAATATACTTCATTATTGATAATTTGAAGAGCAAAAAATTCTGGATGTGTTTTAAAACAAAATATGCTAAATGTCTTTTTTTTAAACTAATGCAACAAGGTGAGTGTAATTTTTTTATCATTATTATTATTTTTACAAGTATAGGAGCGTCATCTGGTAATTTTTCATATAATTAGGTGAGCACTTTTCTGTAAAACTGGATACAGATTGTTAAGAGCAGCCTTTGCCCCCCAGTGGCACAGCGGTATGTCTGCGGACTTACAACGCTAGAATCCGGGTTTCGATACCCGTGGCGGGCAGAGCACAGATAGCCCATTGTGTAGCTTTGTGCTTAATTACAAAAAACCAAAAACAAGATATGCTTCCACAGAGTCAAGAGTAAATAAAACAAACATTGAAAATAACAAATATTTTTATTTCTTGCTTTTGACTGGTTGGTTTTGAATTTCGCGCGAAGCTACACGAGGGCTATCTTCGCTATCAGTCTCTAATTACTCTTAAGTTCGTGAGAAAAAGATATAATCTCCAAAATTAAAAGTACTGTATTGAATTATTTTAAAACCGCTAGGAACGGCTTACTTGTGAATGTTCCGGTCTTCATCAAGTGATAGTTAATACTTACGTTAATATTTATTTGGTGAAAGCGAGCAAACGTTTAGCAGTGTAAGACTAGAGGGAAGAGTCATCACCACCCACCGCCAACTCTTGGACTACTATTTTACCAACGAATAGTGGGATTGACCGTAACATTATAATTCCATCACGGCTGAAAGGGCAAGCATGTTTGGTGGGATGGGGATTCGAACCCGCGACTCTTAGAGTGTGAGTCGACCGCCATAACCACCTGGCCATGTCGGGCCTCTTGCTTTTGAAGTTTCTATGTCATGCTGCGTTGTAGCATACAGAGTGAATAATTCTTCTCGTGATTTATGGCATGCTCATGCTTTACTGATGTTACAACAGTACAAATTGCAACGTTAAGCGTCCCTTATATGACATCATTTTAGTGTCTACTGACTGACTGACAGACAGCACACTATTTTATAGTGGTGCAAGTGGTTAAAACAGGTGACCCCCTTCATACGGTCTTCGGACCCCTTTCGGAGAAATAAATCCAAATTCTTGGTTTTATTTATTACTTTTTTAATATTCCAGGTAGTAGTGACAAACTCCAAGTAGTAGATATACAACAGTAATCCTGTTTGGAGCAATACTGCTAATCCAATTACTCGCTATAGTAAAACAAAAAAATATTTGAAAATAATGTCACCTAATAAAATAACGATCTTAACTACTGCTTGTAAATTTAACTTTGATTACTGTGTATCCACTTATGATATTGACTAACACATGATGTCACACCAAAGTGTCTATTATATACACAAATGTGTTTTGCCAAAGATATTATATTTTGTATATTGCTTCATATAAGAAATATTCTTAATATAACCACGACTTTACTTTAATTAGTGGAGTGAAGAGTCCCGCATATTGAACGAAAACATTAGAACTGAAATATCCAAAGTTTATCACCAAAGAACAATACCAATATATTCATTTCACAACATAATTAAGTATCTTTCTGTAAGACTTAACGGACCATAAAATTTAATTTAAAAATAATTCAAAAGCAGGATCACATTGTATATCCCAATCAAACTGTCAAATTATTTTATATAATGAAATTAACATAAGGAACTATCAGGACTTTACACCCTTGTGCTTAATGAGTTAAAGTCTGGCATATTTATGTAAAATTGTATTTATTTTCGAACTTTTCATGAAACGTCAATACCTTTACCCAGCATCGAAGACAAGCTTTTATGAGTTAAATTTATTGGCTATCAAGAGTAACTACGCGCGCGAGTGTTCTGTTGTCACTGATAATACGAAATAATTATTCCCAGTTATTGAGTTTCTAGGAACGTAACAAGATAAAACTGGAAAATTCCTTCGCTTGTTGGTTTCCAAGGGAACAAAAGAAACTTTATATCTCTTTTGGATATTACCCTTAGAAAATTCGTTTAATCAACCTGACTATGTCATATAACAGCCGTTACTCTTAAGTTCGTGAGAAAAAGATATAATCTCCAGAATTAAAAGTACTGTATTGAATTATTTTAAAACCGCTAGGGGAGGCTTACTTGTGAATGTTACGGTCTTCACCAAGTGATACGTTAATATTTATTTGGTGAAAACGAGCAAACGTTTCAGCCGTCTACGAAACCGAAACGAAACCAGCCGTTTATGTTTAGAATCGTTACTTTTTATCACAAATATATCTGGTGATAAGTACGTATATTAGACCGGTAGATGGGGTGTAGAATTAATTTTAAACAATTTACTTTCTACCAAGCAAGATAAATCATTACTTGCTGAGAAAAAATTAAAAATCAGAGCTGTTACAAAGCTTTTAGCTCGAAGCTATCGTCTGATGTAAAGCGTCACCAACGAAGTAATACTCCAGAGCTGATCGTAGCCCTACGGCTTTGTCTTTTGCACGAGCTCTTATCATCGGAAATAACACCCACACAAGCTCCAACAGAAACTTTTTCGGCCGCTGGAACATCACTGACAACGGAAATGATGTCGGAAAGTTAATATCGAAACTAATGTATTTTTCTTTACCATAGATTTGTTTCTTTATAAAAAAGACTTACAATAAGAATAATCAAAGTTAAACGTGGTAATGTTTAAAACTCTCTGTTAAAAATAACCTTAGAAAATTCTTTGTAAAACAAAATTATAATTTATTTTCTTTTATTGATAAATGAAGTTGGAGCATTTGATGAGTAAAAAAACTTTCCTTATACGTAAATGGTGAAGAGGGCCTAATCTCTAGCGAGACCTGAGAATGAAATTAAACAAAACTGTGAACATAATTTTTCCAGTGGTAGAAGTCGTATTTAGTAAATCAATCAAATAAATAAGTGATTAAAAATATAACAGATAACCATTACTCCCGCATCGTATTGACGAATGAATGTTCAGGTACTT
>NW_013668738.1:0-13152 GCF_000517525.1 Limulus polyphemus
AAATCAAGATGGCGTGCATAAACAAGACTTTGGTATATAAATCAAGATGGTGTGTATAAACAAGACTTTGGTTTATAAATCAAGATGGCGTGTATAAACAAGACTTTGGTATATAAATCAAGATGGTGTGTATAAACAAGACTTTGGTTTATAAATCAAGATGGCGTGTATAAACAAGACTTTGGTATATAAATCAAGATGGTGTGTATAAACAAGACTTTGGTATATAAATCAAGATGGTGTGTATAAACAAGACTTTGGTTTATAAATCAAGATGGCGTGTATAAACAAGACTTTGGTGTATAAATCAAGATGGCGTGCATAAACAAGACTTTGGTGTATAAATCAAGATGGCGTGTATAAACAAGACTTTGGTATATAAATCAAGATGGTGTGTATAAACAAGACTTTGGTTTATAAATCAAGATGACGTTATTAACAAGCATCTGATGTAAAAATCAAGATGGCGTTATTAACAAGACTTTGGTATATAAATCAAGATTGCATGTATAAACAAGACTTTGGTGTAAAAATCAAGATAGCGTGTATAAACAAGACATTGGTATATAAATCAAGATGGCGTTATTAACAAGACTTTGGAGTATAAATCAAGATGACGTTATTACAAAGCCTTTGGTGTAAAAATCAAGATTGCATGTATAAACAAGACTTTGGTGTAAAAATCAAGATTGCATGTATAAACAAGACTTTGGTGTATAAACCAAGATTGCATGTATAAACAAGACTTTGGTGTATAAACCAAGATTGCATGTATAAACAAGACTTTGTTGTATAAATCAAGATGGCTTGGAAGGAAAGCATTCGAGTTCAACTCTGGCCACTTGTACCATGTTACTAGCTTTTCATATACACCAGAGGTCCAGAGCGTCTTGAATTAAATATCTATAGTATGAATAGAATCGCTAAAACTAAAAACTCATTAATATTATAACAAGATTAACAACAAGATGCGTGGGAAAAATGAAGTCCAAATAAAACTTTTTTTTAAGAATATCAACTATATCATTGTTAGTATATTATACTCTTAATAAGTTACACTACTAGGGATGGGGTTTTGTTTTCTTATGGGGGGGGTATTGTTATTTTTGCTCGTCTCCTTCGACTTACAGTGTTAGCTAACTTGCTTTGTGTGTAAACGTTTTGTCTCGTCTACTTGTCTGTATAATAGTGGCCATTTTCCGGCTCAAGGTTAGATTCTACACACAGTATATTAATATAATCACTAAAACAGCTAAGAGTAGGCCTAAGTTTGTACCGACATGTGAGTCACGTGTGTAGGCCATGCGTGAGGCTTTAGGTTACAAGAAACAGATGTTATTCGGCATAGTTGTGTTTACCATAAGTAGTTCCTACCATGTAAGACATGACTTCCGTACAACCACAGATGTTGTGTCAAAACCGAAAAGAAAAAACCATAGACGCAATGTTCTTTTAGTTAATTGTTCCTCTCCAAGTGGCTCAGCAGTAGAAATGAAGGTTTATAACGCTAAAATTGGGTTTCGATGCCCGTTATGTGCACAGCACAAATAAAGAACTGTCTAGCTTTGTGCTTAACAACAAACATTTTTTTTTAGTTAACTTGTGGAAAAGGAAGAGAGCAAATACTTATGTTACGAATCAATTAAAAATGGTGACTCAAGTTTAACATAACATTCTCTCATTATACATCACCAACGATGAAGTCTATGGGGAGTTCTAACGATGAAGTCTATGGGGAGTTCTATAACGTATAAATATAGATAAATCTCACACGGACAGTATCCATGAAACCATGGGTTATGCACCCAATATTCGACTTTAGAAACAATGCGAAACGTAGAATAATACTGATTTAATAGCACAAAACCGGAGTCAAATTTCATAAAAACTTTTAAGCATTTCTCCCCCAAATAAATTCATATAACTTAAAAACGATCTTCATATCATCGCATAGCTAAGAAAATATAACACATCCAACTGTTTCCATTAACACATCCTTAACTTAACACTTTCTACAAAAAATAACAACTTAGTCCAAGTATAATGTAGACCATCTCTAACACATCTTAAGTTTGGTTTGGTTTCATTCGTCTAAAACTCTAAATAGACTATCTAAGCCAGCCGTACCTAATTTTATTCTGAAAGACAGACTAGAGGGAAGGCAGTTGGTCAACCGCAACCAGAAATAACACTTGAGCTATTATAGTCGAATAGTGAGATCTGACCTTTACTCTTATAACACATCCACAGCCCCAACGTAATGAGCGCATTTTATTCCTTGTATTTTTCAACAACGGGATGCAAACCATGGACCCTCGCATCCACTGTCCAACACACTAACCACTAAGCCACGACCGACTCGTATCACACTTTCAAAAGTTGTCTTATCATAGAATAAAAATGTGTCCGCAACTCAGTCACGTATAGCGTACATAAACACGTCTTTTATGGGCAAATGGGTAAATAACAGGTTTATGGCCTACCTTTGGGTGTGCCCGTTTGGGAAAGGCAATCTTTGGATCTATCTAAAAGACAACAATAAAGCAATGTTAGAAAACAGTGCAGAGGAATGCAAGAAAAACAACAACAACATTGTTACATTTTATAACTTTATCACGAGAAAACAAAGTATTTAATCTAAAGGAAAATGAATTTCAGGCACAATTCTATAAATATTCGAATCAATATGAATTAGAATTACAGACTTTTTGTTTTCACCAAAAGTAAAATTTAAAATATTATCTATGATGTAGAAGCCTAACGTATTCTTTGATTCGTCGACAGCTTGGGCCAGGAAACCAAAGACATAAAGTTAGGCCTCGTATAATGGTGAAGTGTATGTAATATTTTCAATCTTACTTTTGGTGAAAATAAAAGAAATCTTTAATATAATCATTAATCAGTTGGTCCGCTGTATAATTTCGAATGATAAGTTAGGCGCAATGCCATAATATTATTCACATAACTAAATTAATTAAGGTTATTGTATGGTGAATTAAAAAAGACAAAAAAAAACCTATAAAATTTAGAATTTATATTGCCATGTTTTATTTATAATTTTTAATCAATTCATAACGTTAATAATAAAGTACAATAAAACCTTTATTTCTTGACTATATCTTCTCTCCTAAACAATTAAAACATAAAAATGTAATAGGAAAAAACTATTAAACGATAATTTCAATCAGTGTATATCTTTATATGTTTAGAACTATGGTGTATCTAATTCTTGTATGACACCCGAAGCTTATCAATACGTCATCACTCGACAGTAAATTTAAGCGAAGCTTTTTTTAAAACTATGCAGGACTCCTTCACATCCTCAACAATTCAAGACGGTGTTGTTTTACATCTATTGAAATCACTAGCTTCCAGTGTTCAAGAAATATACCTGGTTTTATTCGTCTTACACTTTCTTATAGATATGACATGCATTGCTATCGACTGAAGTGACTCGTATCCATGGTAACTACTTACCTTTTTACCGTCAAGTTCGTGAGGTCCGTTGGTTAAAACTTTGTCTACGCTATTGGGATCGGCAAATGTAACAAAACCAAAACCACTGTAGGTGGAGAAAACAAGATTATTAGTCATGTACAACAGACAGATAAACAGATGGATAGTATTAAAGCGAAGGTTTTTTTTTTTATGGTCCGAATAATTTACGATTGCATTAAAACGTATTTTTAAATCGTAGAAAATAGGTTACAGATCTAAAAGGTTTAAGTCAAACTTAATTATGTTTTAACCCAATTACATATAGTCTATGACAATTATTTTTGCCTGTTTCAATCATGTGTATTTAACCCTAGAATTACCGATCGGGTACATTTATTTATATTTAATCCAAACATCTTGTATATCTATGACTTTCTTGGTTACAAAGGTTCCTAATCACACACACATACAATGTAGCCCCCAGTGGCACAGCGGTATGTCTGCGGACTTACAACGCTAGAAACCGGGTTTCGATACCCGTGGTGGGCAGAGCACAGATAGCCCTTGTGTAGCTTTGTGCATAATTAAAAACATACAATGTAGACAAAATACCATCGCTCTATCCTCCTCATTACTGTTGGGATTCCGTAATTATTTTAAATAGAAAACAAAGGTTTTCACCAACTTTGTTTACACAGAATATTGTAACAAGTAAAAACCAAAACTTTACTCAATACGATGCAATATTTGGACCCCACCGGTGGCTAAAACAGGTATATATACAAATCCGTAATTCGAAGGTTAAACTGTATCTTAGTACATCTCGCCCCCTCCTGGAAAAAACAACAACAACTGGATTTCGATACCCGCGATGGACAGAGCGCTGTTAGCCCATTACGTAGCCTAACAACAAATATATAATCAACGTGCCACAGCATTAGACAAATACACACAAGTAGCCAATAAACTCGTGGAGAATGTCCCCCCCCCCCCCAACACACACACACACACGCACGCACACTGTAGCTCAGTACAGATAACCCACTTTGTATTTAATAACAAACGTAAAATCAAGGCAAATATTACAACTGCGTACAGTTTTTATTGTATCATTCAGTACTAAAAATCACTAGAGGGCGCTAGCCGTTTTGTAGAGAAACTCTGATGACGACAACGAATCGTATTCCTTCCGCTACATTTATTCACACTAGAAAAACTCACGAAGAACGACGTTAATTAGAGTTTTTTACATAATTACGGAAAATAATTTGTAGTTTTTGGTATTATTATTCGGAAAATAATTTGTAGTTTTTGGTATTATTATTCGGAAAATAATTTGTAGTTTTTTGGTATTATTATTCGGAAAATAATTTGTAGTTTTTGGTATTATTATTCGGAAAATAATTTGTAGTTTTTGGTATTATTATTCGAGAATCGGGGAAGCGTCAGCTCTGCCGATCATTAGCTGTAAGCACAGACGTCACAACATTTGATTTTTGCAGTTTCATCAATATATATATATACAACTACAGGGTAGGTGTAGTAATCGCCTGATCAAGCGTGGTTACCTAATAAAACTGTAGTCGTGAAGAGGTATAAATAATGAGGTAAATTATAATCATTTAAATATACGTTTATACATGCAAAACGGAAAGGCTTAACAAGCATGTATGTGTGTATCTTGTACGAGCAATTATACAAAGGTCGAACATTGTGAACACGACACACGTGAGTAAAGCGAATGGTGTACGAATTGAACAAACAAAGACTAAGACGAAACGCTGAATATGGCTGTCACAGACGGATATTCCGACCGAACAGACTAAACAAAGACCTACACGAAACGTTGAATACGGCTGTCACAGACGGATATTTCCACCAAACTGACTAAACAAAGACCTACACGAAACGTTGAATACGGCTGTCACAAACGGATAATCCCACCGAACTGACTAAACAAAGACCTACACGAAACGTTGAATACGGCTGTCACAGACGGATATTCCGACCAAACTGACTAAACAAAGACCTACACGAAACGTTGAATACAGCTGTCACAGACGAATATTCCCTCCGAACAGACTAAACAAAGTCTATAGGACAAGAAGTTACCATTTTCTCTGTATTTACCGGTGAATGTAAGGCAACAACTGAATAATGTCAGATTGTATATGGATGGGTGCTCGTACAAAGACTATCAAGCTACTATATAAAAGCCCTAATTAGAACATTCAGAAATCATTAGTAACTACCAAGAACAATAAGAAACTGAAAAGGCGGTATTGTCTCAGAGATAAAAGAACGGTTATTCTGATTTGAATGATGATATCACAAATGACATCATCCTCCATTAAATAAATACGTTCCGTAAGTATAAGCTTCGTTAAAGCATCATAAGTCTCGATCTACGTTTAACCTTGAAACGAGGACTCTTAAACTGTGTCAAATTTCCTTGTAGTAAAGAGAAGGTATTAATACATTTAAATATAACCATTCAAATCGGAACCTCGTGTCGCTTAAGATCAACAATAGATTAACACGATATAAGTAATTCACAATGTTACTCAACACAAATAACATAAGAAATATTCATATATATACAGGGGGTTGGATACGTTACATTAAAACGATTTTGGTGCCTCATCGCTTGGTTACAGCCAATATTGCCACGGTCCGGTTACGCTGTGTTTATCGTGCAGCGTACTTTTCATTGCAAAATTCCCTGTGGTACGACTGTCATATCCAAAGAACATCAATCTTCCTTCCAAGCTGTTCATAATCCATCTTTTATGCAAAGACGACAGTTTCCCAGCGTCCGTTTTAACAGTCTGATTATATGAAAATCCGGCGACTTCACTGATATGTTTTCGTATGGAGTAAAATGATGCCCCCGTTTATGTAGAAAGCTGGTATTTCTGTGTGGTAATAAGGTATAGAACATCGGCTTGGTAGTAACCAGAGCTCACTTTAACCTATGTGTCCACCCAACTGAGCCTTAACTTGCTCCTGGCGTAATAACCAGATGGTAATGAATCCCTTTGAAATAGTTTCGCGATATGCTGTGTATCACTTCTGGATATTTTTTTGAGCACCAGAAATGGCACGATACTTGTTAATGCTTTCAAGATACACACACGTTTCGTCGATTTTCGCCGTTCATACAGTTTTTTTTTTCAGTTTGTCTTCTTTATCTGGATATGTAGTGGAAGTGTGGAAATAACTTTTGTCGCTTTTTCAGAGGAAAGAGATTCTTCTTGAAAAATCTTGTTGTGTGATGTTGTCGCCATAGACACGTATAGGACTTTTGCCACTGACCTCTTTGTTCGTGGTTCTTCACTTGTTACAAGATGCCACATTTAGCTTCCCACGGCTGGAGTACGACTTGTCGCAGGTCTCTTTCTGAATGGTCCTGGTTCCCGAAGGTGATTCATACTCCTTTGTTTTCCAATGACATTAATTACAAGGGATATTTCTGTATTGGAAATTCTAAGTCCCCGATCTTTATAATCTGAATATTTTGCATCGGAAAGGGCTATTACTTACCCTTCCAAAAAAGCGACAAACTTTCAGCGACGTCACACTACCTACGCAACTCCAAACAATGTCAAAATGTAGTTCTGATACATTCCATTCCACCGCGACTTTATATTGGTTGTCGGTGTAACGTGACTTGTTGATTTCGAAATTCAAACTCGTTTCAATATAACTTACTCAACCCTCTGTGTGCATACGTACACGTAAAATGTATTTCACCAAATTATAATCCGTCTCGTATTATATACAATTTTAGAAATAATTTATGAGGATTAAGATTCTACCATATTGTTCAACTCGTGCAATATAAAAGAGCGTTTCCTTCATTTCACCATATTTATCACAAGTAAATAAGAAATAAATAGGTTACCTTTGTCGTTTAATTTACAATCAATCTTACAAGTTTCAGTATATCTAATATTTTTGCTATACTTACGAGGATTTATTATTGTTAAGATAACTTTGTTCAAGTCTAAGGCAGTATGGACTGAGTAATCGCTCTGCAGATTTAATTATCTAAAAGATTTCAAGCTTGGTTATAGCGGTATTTCGTTAATCATAATAACGTCAACCCCGGAGCTAACGATCAAGGTGTTTGAAACTTGTAATCACGAGCACGGACCAGCAAGTACGCGAAAAGACTCGTGCGTTCCTAAGTTAAAATCTATAAGGTGAAGAAGCACAGGAAACTTACTATTCCAAGCAGATACATATGTATGTGAATTTTAATGGCCACTCACTATAATACCACGGACAAACAGGCTTAAATTTTAAAACATTAAGAGGCGCTATTGATTTATTTGGAGAAATTATACCTCATTTAACTCTGATCAACGTATCCTTAAGTTGACTCATTGCAACAAATCGACAACACTTAGTAAAGTAACCGAACTGATCTTTAATTAAACAGGCTTGCCATTTCCAACTTTATAAAGCAAGTCAACTGCTTTCCTGATAATATGATAAAAGTTCTGATAACTTTTAAATTATTGATTTAAAGAAACAACAAAACTAGTGATGCATATTTCTAAAATCTTGGGATGAAAGTTGTGATCAGGGTTTGTAATCTACTTCAGTGCATTTTAAAACAGTGACGTAGTTAAAGGGGGTCATGCCCCCTTACCAATTTAAATAGAATTTGTATATATATATACTGTATTTACTGTGAAATTTGTTTCGTTTGTTTGTAGCTAAGCACAAAGCTACACAAGGGCTATCTGTGCTCTGCCCACCACGGGTATCAAAATCCGGTTGTTAGTGTTGTAAGTCCGCAGACAGACCGCTGTGTCACTGGGGGGGCTACTGTGAAAGACGGAGCGTTTAAACAAATTTTTCTCGTGGGTGACGACGCGGCAAAAATGATGATTTTGTGAAATATTTTCTGTGACTGACGATCAAAGGTTCGAACCAAGAAAATGAAATATGGTACCTTTAATAGGAGTAAGTAAGACAATAGAATATTTGCCTAAGAGAAGGTTTCATATGCTCGACTAAAATACTCATTTGCTTCTCTTTATTCCTTTAATATTCGTTTGAGTAAATAGAGGGCGCTTCTATAACAACAAACTTATGCATTTCGCCTACAGCGGGTAAAATAAATACTATACCAGCCTTACTGAACTACTATGTATTCAGTAAAGACGCTCAAACGTGTGAAATAAAAGGTTAGGCGGTAACATGCCCCCGGGGATCGTTGGAAAGAGAGAGTCACGGGGTTAGAAGGTTAACAGTCGTGGTTTTTCATGTCATATCTTCTTTCACTGTAGAGGGAAATCATGATCTATGTAAAAAAAACAAAAAAGTTAAACATGCATTCGTTCTGGAAACAAAGGAAACTCGCGAAACAATAGAAAATCGTTTTCGTACTTCGATGTTTGATCTTAAATCTGTATCCTTCAGAAGTTAGGCTTAGTCTTTTCATTCTCTTTTTAGTTTTGTTTAATTGCACCACAGCCGAATTCCACGGTTACACGCCCCCGGTTGCTCAGCGGAGAGTCTGAGGTTTTTATAACACTAAAAATTGGGGGTTCGATACCCGCGGTGGGCAGAGCACAATAGCCTATTGTTTCTTTAGGACTGTAAGTCCACTTGTACAGTAGGAGATAACTGGGCATCGCGTGACATTGTAGACCGCTATAATTACTACCCCCGATATACACTTTATTTCTACAGTAAAACTAGTTACAAGTTGAAACATTGTTACCACAAATACGTTTAAACTTCTGAGATATTTTTCTTACGTCACAGTGATTAAGCATGCCAGGCTGTGGGTCGAAATGTCCAAGGTTCGAGTCGTGATAAGCTGTTGAACACGCTCCGCACTTTCAGTTGTGGGGATCTGTTCGGAGAAGAGTAGCTGCACAGTAGGCGGATTGTGTCGCTGATTAGTTACCCTTCCTCTGGTCAGCAGTTGTAAATCGGTGAAGGCTAAGCCTAAACCTTGGCCGCCCGGGCCATGTGTCGCATAAAATGCCGTTCACGTCAAAAATAATAATTCATCATTGTGAGGGATAACCATTATTACTACCCCCTTTTAACCCTCAGATACTTCCTACGTTAAAATTTCGTAACCATAAATGGATATTCTACATGTCGTCTGTGACTGGTGCTCTGTTTTATTTTCTATTGTACCACTCACACGTGTGCTCTCATTTAGAGCCTTTCATTGTTATTCAAAGTAACAGGGAAAGGCCACTCCTTATTAGGATCAATTTGTTACGACATTTGTGTCTATCTATATAAGGTTTACATGACCAATTGCATCATGGTTGCTAAAACAAATAACAATTACCTCATTTAATATCATAACAGCAAAATTACAAAACAAAAGTAACCGGAAACGTCATTAAGTGACACTTGATATTAACTAACCTCCTAGAAAAAAAAACTGGTTTCAACAAAACTACTGTTTCCAATGTTAACCAATACATGCCACTACTACTACATGATGTACACCACTTTTTGTTTTAGAACCACAAAAAACAACAACATCCTTCTAGTGTTATGACTCTCACTGTAAGAGCTCGAAGTCTAAAAGACCAATTCGTTTGCACTACGTCATCCAGACTTAGAAACATCGCTCCATTTTCATTTTAACAACCATTTCTCTCGTGTTAGTTAGATCTCTCATTGTTCTAATGTTCTATTTCTCGGTCGAAGACCGATTTCTTCAATCTCACGTCTCTCAGTCTAAGAACAATATATATCTCTAAGAACCATCTCTCTAGTGTTATGTTTTCAGTCTAAGAACCATCTCTCGCTCCTTAGTGATATGTCCCTCAGTCTAAGAACCATCTCTCTCTCTCTAGTGTTATTTTTCTCAATCTAAGAACCATCTCTCACTCTCTAGTGTTATGTTTCTCAGTCTAAGAACCATCTCTCGCTCTGTAGTGTTATGTCCCTCAGTCTGAGAACCATCTCTCACTTTCTAGTGTTATATTTCTCATGATATCTCTCCAGTAATGTTAATTGTCTCGAGTAGTAAACCTCAGTACATCTTCTTGTTGTTATTGTTTGTTTTTTTCTTTAGGTTATTACAATCGTGTGGCAATTAACAAGTAAATTAATCTAGAAACACAGCTAATAGATCTAGCTTAGATAAACTCGAACTTATTTCTACCACAATACACATTCAATTCTAGCTTAGAATATCGACAGATCTCCCTAAGCATTATCACCAATTTAATTCTAAAGTTTTATACAAAGCTAATCACAGAAGCTCTGACACCACAAGTTGTACGAATAATTAAAAACAAAATTCTGATATAAATAGTTATATAATCTAAAGTGTAAATACTGAATGTAGGCATACACTGATATATATTTGTTTTTTGAATCCCCAGGGGCCGCTTACAACCGTTGAGGCATCATCAGGGCAGAGCAAATGACTCCAATCTCCTCTCCAGATAGACTAGAAGGAAGGCAACTAGTCGACACCACCCAGCGCCAACTCTTGGCCCCCACGGCTGAAAGGGCATTTTTCGGCAACAGAGATTCGAACCCGTGGATTGTGAGTCGAGCGCCCTAACCACCAGGCCATATACATTAGTATAGGAAGACAAAAATATACGGTTTACAGGCTGAAGAGAGACTCTGTCGAACGAAAATTGATGACTTACTGTAGATCTTTGTTTGGTAATTTTCAAAACTCAATAAATTCTCTTAACCTCAGCTAGACAAACTATAACCGTTTCAAGATATCGATGTTACACACTTCGTTAAAACATGTCGCGTAATAAATCTTGATGAAAATTCTCAAGTTTCCCAGAAATAGGTTTTTTATGCCAGTCGTAGCCACCTGGTGGTATAATAAATATGTTTCAGTAACAAAGTCATGCCGGTGAATTCTGAAGTGGTTGGATAGTAAGCATTTACATATAAAGTTTACAATTAGATGTACTTGCGCAGGTTCCATCCCCCAAAAGTGTTCTGTTTCGAGAGTAAATCAAACCAAAATTAAGAATAACAAATATTTACAATTCTTGCTTTTGTAGTTCATATGTCATGCTGTGTTGTAGTCTACAGAGTGTATAATTCTTCTCGTGATTCATGGCATGCCTTCGTTTTACTGACGTCATGACAGTACAAATTGTAACGTTAAGTGTCCCTTATGCGATTTCATTTTAGTGTCTACTGACTGATTGACAGACACACTACTGAATAGTGGTGCGAGTAACTAAAATAACCCCTCAAGGAGGCCTTCGTCCCCCTTTCGGGGAAAATAAATATGAAGACGAACCTTATCTGCTACTTGTAGGTACTTTAGTAAAGGTGTTCTGAAAATATGGTACGTGGAGCTAATGTCGGTAGTACAGCAAAAAATTAACGTCAAATTATAAAATTTGTAATAAGCCAATTTCGAGCTTCTCACGATCATATTATACACATTAGTCTCCTCCATGGCAAGGTGGTTAGGGGGCGCTCGACTCGCAGTCTGCGGTTCACGGATTCTAATCCCCGTCCCACCAAACATGGCTCGTCCTTTCAGCCGTGAGGGCGTTATAATGTGACGGTCAATCCCACTATTCGTTGATAAAAGAGTAGCCCAAGAGTTGGCGGTGGGTGGTGATGACTAGCTGCCTTCCCTCCAGTCTTTCACTGCTAAATTAGGGACGACTAGCGCAGATAGCCCTCGTGTAGCTTTGCGCGAACTTCCAAACAAACCAAACCTCTTCTCGCATATAGACTCGCCCTTCACCTGCAGTAGACTCGTCAGTGTTTTATTCCCTTCAAACTGATAACAATCGTACCACATAATCTTCAATAGTACTAGCAAAAACAATCGCATACTTTCGTTTTAATGGGTAATTGCTAAAACTATTGATTTTTGCAACTGATTTTTCGTGTTTTTTGTTGTTGTTTTTCAAAGTATGGCCTGGATTTGTACTTCAAGTAAAAAGTGGTAGGCGGGCCTGAAAAGTTTAAGAACCACTGCTTAAATATATTAATAATAACTTCAGATCAGAGCAAGCTAAGTCCTTAGAATGAACCAAATATCAATCACTATAGCTAATTAAATATATTTTTCTTACATTTCTACTCATAAAGATTAGAATATATTGTTTCATCGCTGTTAAAAATATCCCAATAATATTTCACAAGGTTCGGCAAGTTTAGGAGATTTAAGTTAGTTATAAATATTTATATATGTAATAAGTTAACAATGCAAACATAGCTGGGTAGTTTTGAAGTCGACAGGTGTCGTAAACCAACTTATTCAAGAGCTGTTGTTCATTTTAATATTATTGTTTCCAGAAGTTTAAAATGCACTTTTCAAAGAAAAAAAAGAAAAAAGAAGTAATGGTAGAGATGGCTAATATCAATCCTTCAAAAACGATCCCAACAAGATGGTAGGGATGGCTTTTGCATCCCTACATAATATCACAGACAAGAATTAACATATGGCAATATATATAGCTATTCAATCACAGATGAGTTAAATTTATCCTATTTGTGTCTGTTAACATTCTAATACTCTGTGTGTCTGTGATATTATGTAGAGATGATGCAAATGCCATCCCTATCATCTTGTTTGGATTGTTTTTGAAGGATTGATATTAGCCATCCTTACATTTACTTCCTTTTTTGAAAAGTTTTTTTTTCCTTACTTGTTTACTTGTTGTTGTTTTTAGTGCAGTGTTTCAATAGACATAGGAAGGTTGTTTTTATAACCAAGTTCTA